>NC_064848.1:144696302-144813802 GCF_024139225.1 Suncus etruscus | reverse complement strand
TCTGGATAGTATTCCATGGCATGCCTGTACCAAGTCTTATTTACCTATAAATCCAGCAGAGGGTACTTGATTTCTTTCATTTTCTGGCAATTGTGAATGCTCCTCAGCAGCTAATGAACTTTACATTCCTATCAAGAGTAAACGGGGTTTCCCATTTCTTCATATCCACTGTATTTTCTTTCCCATGTCAGCCATTTTAAGAGATATAAATTGGTATCTCACTGTGATCTTTATTTGCATTTCCTTAGCAATTCACAATGTAGTGTTGAGCTTCTTTTCATGTGCTTATTGGCCATCTGTTTATCTTTTTCAGGGAAGTATCTATTCATTCAAGTCCCTCACTCATATTGTTTTGTTGCTTTTGAGTTAAGGAGTTTTTTTGTTTGTTTTATTTTTGTTGATTTTGCTTTTGGGGCCATAATAGGAAGTGCTCAGGGCTTACTCATGGCTATGCACTCAGGAACTATGCTGGGTGGTGTTCAGGGGACCATACAATTGCTGAGGATCAAACCTGAGTTGACCACATGCAAGGCAAACACCCTTCCCACTGCTCAAGCCCCCTTCTATGTTTTATTTTAAAATAAAGTTCTACAAGTGACCAGGACATATTGGGTTATTAGATGGGCTCCTTCCTTTATCACTTTTTAAGCAGTGGAAACATAAAAGAGAAAATTTAAATCACCATGATCTCAGCACTCAGAGATAATTGCAGCAATTTTGGAGGGCTCACAGTGATAGGTCTCTGGGGTGATGATGGAATCTTAAAGTTTATTGATTTGGGGGGGGAGTACACCCAGCAATGCTCAGGATTTATTCCTGGCTTTGCATTCAGAAATTCCTCCTGGCAAGCTTGGGCTCAAGGGATTATATGGAATAACAACAAGGATTGAATCCAGGTCGACCACGTGCAAAGCAAATGCCCTACTTATTATGCCAGAGGTCTGGTCCCAAAATTTATTGATTCTTATGAAAATCCAGTCCATCTTATTTTCAAGAACTGAGTGGGGGGAGAGATAGCACAATGGTAGGGTGTTTGCCTTGTACTTGGCTAAACCAGGACTGACCTGGGTTCAATTCCTGGCATCCCATATGGTCCCCCAATCCTGCCACAAGCAACTTCTGAGTGCAGAGCCAGGAGTAACCCCTGAGCGCCTTCGGGTGTGCCCCCCCCCCAAAAGAAAAAGAACAAGGGGGACTGAAACGATAGTACAGCAGGTAAGGCATTTGCCTTCCATATAGCCAATATCCCACAACATCCCGAACTTTCCAGGAGTGATTCCTGAGCACAGAGACAGGAGTAATCCCTGGAAACTGCTGGATGTGACCCCAAACAATAAGTAAATAAATAAACTTAAAAATACAATATATGGGGGCCGGAGAGATAGCATGGAGGTAAGGCATTTGCCTTTCATGCAGGAGGTTATCGGTTCGAATCCCGGCGTCCCATATGGTCCCCCGTGCCTGCCAGGAGCAATTTCTGAGCCTGGAGCCAGGAATAACCCCTGAGCACTGCCGGGTGTGACCCAAAAAACAAACAAACAAAAAAAAAAACAAAAAAAAATACAATATATGAAAGTTTAAGTTTAAACTTAGTTTTAAGTTTAACAAGTAACACCCAAAAAAGGAAGGGCCATGTTACTTAACAGAGTAAAGACAAGGTTATGTTGTGAAGAGGCAGGTCAAGCCAGGTGCTAATTCAAAGACAGTGACATGGAAATAACTCAGGGCTGAGCTGACAAAATGACTAGGAGATGTCAAGGAGCTAGAACAGTAAATATGGGTGCATGGAGCCCACACCAGTTAGATCCTTAACACTGCATGTTCCTCCCCATCATTGCTGGCTGCAGCCCTGAAGGATTCTGAGCATCACCAGGTCTGACTCTGTTAGCTTCAGACTCAGAATCTGTCCCACAAAGACAATAGGAGATGAACAGTACTGCAATGCACAAGGGAAAAGTTTATTCCAGCATGCTGGGATCACTAAGCAATGACCCCTTATTGAGCTTTAAGGCTCCTTTAATATGTTACAAGGCTTCAAACCATCACAGTTGATCTTTATCTTGATTGGCTGTTGTTTAGGGTGTTTCTAGGATGTTTCCTTTTATGGCTAGATTATAGGGAATTTGGGGTCTGTCTCAGTTGTAGTAGTAGAGGAGGAATTCAGACACCCACTGAGCACCCATGACCTTCGCATACAGTCTATCGCCCACAGACACCCGCCATTGCTATTTTATCTAACTGTTCTGGTACATGACCTCTAAGTTTCTGGAATTAACTGTTCTGGCCTAGTCCCTTCTGACACATATCTGAAGCTTGTCATGGCAGTCTTTAGGTCTAATGCAAAGAATTTTTTTTTTTTTTTACAAATTACGAAGCAAAAAGTTAGTTCCAAACTTACATTCCCTTCTAGCATCTTTTTTTTTTTCTTTTTCTTTTCATTTTTTGGTTTTTGTGTCACACTCGACAGTACTCAGGGGTTACTCTTAGCTCTGCATTCAGAAATTTCTCCTGGCAGGCTAAGGAGACCATATGGGATGCTGGGATTTGAACCACCATCCATCCTGGATCTGCTGTGTGCAAAGCAAATGTCCTCCCACTGTGCTATCTCTTCGGCTCCTCCATTCTAACTTCTAACAACTCCATTACTCCCTGAGCAACATGACGGTGGCTGGCCCAGTAACACTAGGTCTTTGAAAGAGCAAATAATCAGCCAGCCTGGTTGGCCAAGTATGGCATTAAGTGGCCCTCAAATCCCCTGAGCACTACTTGGAAAGACAAAACCAAAGAAACAAAATAAAAGCACTGCAAGGGAAGGACCCTCATAGATTTTGTAAATTTAGGAAAAATCAAGCATCTCCCCAGTCTCTGGAAAGCTAAAGCTGGGATACTTTTGTGGAGAAGCTGCACCTCATGCACTGCATGAGAAAAGGGGTGCTACTCTTAGGGCATCACCCAATCTGGACGATGACAGATGCCAACAAGCATCAAGATAATTTGACCCTCTAACATTCAAATTACATGTTCTGTCTCATGTATTAACATTTTATATTTAATTTGTTCAATCTGCTCTTTAATTTTGTGTTTTGAGCCACACTCATCAGTACCAAGGGCTTAGTCCTGACTCTGCACTCAGTAATCATTGGATGGAATTCAGCGAGACCATATGTGATGCCAGAGATTGAACCCAGGTTATTGTATACAAGGCAAGTGCTTTCCCTACTGTACTATCTCTTCAGCCCAACATTTTTGTTTTAAACTGTGGTTATATTTGCATTTTTATCTTATTATTATCAATTAAAATAAGTTTAATATTTATTTCTACTCTCCTATCTCTGTAATCAATACAGATTTCTAAGATAACCAATCTCAGTACTCTGTTCAAATAGGATTATTTCAAAGCAATATCTTTATTGATGTTTTTCTTCTCTTGCCTGCATCCTATTTCTCCTCCAACTACCAGCTACGTGTTTTTTCATTTTCCAATAGAAATCCAGTCAAAGGTTGCCCCTATTTAAAATCTTTAATGGTATCTCATTATATTAGGTTGAACCAAATGAAATAATTGGTCAAATATGAAAAGCAATCATTCAAAAAAACTTTAAAACAATTATTTAATTGAATAACCATGAGATACAGTTACAAAGCTGTTCATGATTGAGTTTCAGTCATACAATGTCCAACACCCTTCACATTTCCTACCACCAATGTCCCTAGTTTCCCTTCCCCTTTCTTTTTTTCCTTTTAGACACTGTGATTTGCAATATTGTTACTGAAGGGGTATCATGCATATCACTTTATCTTCTTTCAGCATTCAGTTCTTGTCCAGCGATCACTGTTAGTATAAGGCCCAGTGCAGCAGGAGAGGCAGCAAAAGGCAGCAGAAGCAGGGAATTTGGTAAACAGTTTTTCCAGCAAATTGGCAGCAGCTATCTGTTAGAAACTAGAAGGGAATGTGAAGCCTAGAGCAGAAGGGACTCCATTTTGTCAGCCCAAAGTTAAGTTTCCATTTGAAGCTAACAAGGCTAAGTTTCCATATAAAAGCTAAGTTTCTATCCCAACAATAATGATGCAGACCCCAAGGCCCTATAAACCAAAATATCTAGATATCTAGCCATAAAAGAACATGATGAAACACCCTAGACAACAGCCAGTCAACTTAAAGGTCAACTACCAAGTGGTGAAAATCCCCCCAACAGTCAATAAAAGGAGTCTGAGAGCTCAGTAAGGGGTCAACACTGGCTGTGCAACCCCAGCATGCTGGACCTTAAATAAATTCCCTTGCTATTGCATTACTGTTTGTCTATTATACTCTTTGTGGGACAGATAGTGAGTCCAAAGCTAACTCACTCAGCAGGAACAATGGTGCATTGGTGGTGGCAGAGTCTCCTAACCCCACTTCTAGCACTTCAGCCCAGGGCTTTTTATACTCCTGGGTCAACTGTCAGTTGTCAGCAGTTACAGAGTGTGGACTTCTGGTAACTGACCTTTCATCCTTATAGGGATAGTATCCGCTTATAGCTGACCAGGGGCTGTGTTTGTTTCATTATAATCATTTCCAACTCTCATTGACATAGGGTCCCTTCTCTGCCCTACTGCGCTCCCTTGCTAATTGTGGCAAGTTTCTACCATAGACTAATTTTTTTGGCCCTTGTCTCTATTGTCTTAGGGATAGTATTACAGCACTATATTTTTGAAAATCCATTTTTCTTTGTTTTTGGGCCACACCCAGCGTTGCTCAGGGGTTATCCTGGTTGTCTGCTCAGAAATAGCCCCTGGCAGGCACGGGGGACCATATGGGACACCGGGATTTGAACCAACCACCTTAGGTCCTGGATCATCTGCTTGCAAGGCAAACACCACTGTGCTATCTCTCCGGGCCGAAAATCCATTTTTTAACTTAATCAAACACTTAAAACAGAAACTCCTGGTTTATAAGAATTTCATGTTCAGAAGTCAAACTTTTATCACTTTTCTTTACCCATGTTGCTGTTTTTATTATGAGATAATTTGTTGTTGTTGTTGTTGCTGTTGTTGTAGTCGTCCACAATAGAAGTACACTTTAGGGATTGGAGAGTATTGGGTATTGCCTTGCACTGGCCTTGCATGCAGCAGACACAGGTGAAATCAACAACATGGTCCCAAAAGCAACACAAGGAGTGATCTGAGTGCAGAGCCTGGATCAAGTTCTGAGTATCTGGTGTGACCTAAAAAAATAAACACAAACAAACAAAACTAAGTAAATTTAAAAATTAGGGGCCGGAGAGATAGCACAGCAGTAAGGCGTTTGCCTTAGACGTGAAGGACGGTGGTTCGAATCCTGGCATTCCATATGGTCCCCCGAGCCTGCCAGGAGCAATTTCTGAGCATAGAGCCAGGAGGAACCCCTGAGCACTGCAGACTGTAACCCAAAAACCAAAAACAAAAAAAAAATTAAAAATTAAAAAAAAAAAACACTTTAGCTAGGCATGAGCATGAAGCTAAGTAGATATGAGGTCTTGATGTTACCATGAGGTCACTCAATACTCAATATCTGAATCAACATATTTTCCCTCTCAACATAAAGAGTCACATGTCATAGCAGATAAGAACATGCTATGACCATAATGAATTAAAATCCTAAGAAGAGCACTTGGGATTCTTATTTGAGTGAATAGAGCAACATGACTATTATCCAAGCTATAAAATATTGACCTTCCTCCCTCCAAGTAAACCACCTCTGCCAGTCACCTCACTCTAGTTTGTCCTCTCTATGAACACGGCACATTGATCACCCAATCAGCAAGTCACACTGCCTGAAAGCACCCAAACCAGAAGAAACCTCTACCTCCTTGGACCCTTGGCCAAATCACCCAGCCTAGACCCAAATGCTTTATATTCTTTCTAACATGGCATATGTTCTCCTTCATAGCAAGGGGTTAATAAGCCCAATTTACTCAATAGCAAGCCATTTCTAATTAATCACTCACCAAAGTATGTCTTTATTCTTGCATATTGTCTGGCACCTAAGGAGTATTAAGAGCTTTTTTATTCCATTCTGCCATCTATGGTGGACCCAAGTCCCAGATGCAGATTTTTGTTAAAACCCTTACCTGGAAGACTATTACTCTTGAGGTTGAGTCCACAGATATGATAGAAAATGTAAAGGACAATATCTAGGACAAGGGAGGAATTCCTTCCAATCTGCAAAGATTGAACATTACTGGCAAACAATTTGAAGATGGACGTACTTTATCTGACCACAACATCCAAAAGGAGTCTATTCTTCATCTTGTTTTGAGACTTTGGGGGGTGGTGCTAAAAAAAAGGAAAAAGTCTTACACCACTTCCATAAGAAGAATAAGCATAAGAGAAAGAAGGTTGTCCCAAAATACTACAAGGTGGATGAAAATGGCAAAATCAGTCACCTTCATCGAGAATGCCCTTCAGATGAATGTGGTGCTGGAGTTCTGATGACCAGCCACTTTGACAGACATTATTGTGGCAAATGCTGTCCAACCCATTGCTCAACAAACCAGAAGACAAATGATTACCTGTATGGGTTAATAAAGGGCATGAGCTCTAACATTAATGGTTATGTTCTGGTCCATTAATTAAAAAGTGATTTTTAGGGGCCGGAGAGATAGCATGGAGATAGCATGTCCTTTCATGCAAAAGGACAGTGATTAGAATCCCGGCATCCCATATGATCCCCTGTGCCTGCCATGGGCGATTTCTGAGCATAGAGTTAGCCAGGAGTAACCCCTGAACACTGCCGGGTATGACCCAAAAAAACAAAAACAAAAACAAAAGTGATTTTAAACATAAAAGAAAAGAAGTAGAGAAAGATAGAGGGAGGAAGGATGGTAAGAAGAAAGGGAGGAAGGGAGGACAGAAAGAAGGAAAGGAGGGGAAACGAAAGGAAAAAAAGGAAAAAAGAAGGAAAAAAGAAAACAAAGTAGTAAACAAATAAATGAATAAGAATAATGAATTATATAGTTAATTTTCATCTCCCTGAGCTTGGTGGTCCTTTCTGGGTGATTACCTGACCTTTCAGGGAAATGCTACAGTCTGGTGACTTCAAAACAATCAAAGATAATTGATTATAGCTAATCACTTTAAGCACACATTGTTTTAACACCCAGAGCACACACAGTTTTCCTTAATCCCCTTACTCTGTCTTCTCTAAACCCAGAAGCACACACTCTGTTGTAATCCCATCTCACATACTACCTGATTAGCTGACAGAATCCACATCCAACTCTCCCCTAATATAAATATCCATTCCCCACCTACAATAAACTGAGTTAATCCCTTTACTGGCTGGTGGATGCTTCTTTGTTGAGTACTCTACTTGCCCAGATCCGACCTCACTGGTGGGAACTGACATCTTGGGAACTGACTTAACCACCATCATTTACAATTGACATACTCAATTTAAACTCTGAAGTTGTTTTTTTTTTTTTTGGGAGGGGGACACTCCTGGTGGTGTTCAGAGTTTACTCCTGGCTCTGAGTTCAGGGATTACTCCTGGTGATGCTTGGGAAAACATATGAAATGTAGGGATAAATTATGGGTTGGCTGCATGGAAGGCAAACTCCCTATCTACTGGACTATCACTCTAGCCCCATGCAAACAAAAAGTTTTTGACAACTCTTTTTTTGTTTTGTTTTTGTGTCACACCCGGCTGCGGTGCTCAGGAGTTCCTCCTGGCTCTACGCTCAGAAATCTCGGGGGACCATATGGGATGCTGGAATTTGAACTACCATCCTTCTGCATGCAAGACAAATGCCTTACTGTTGTGCTATCTCTCCGGGCCCCTTTTGACAACTTTTTGTTTGTTTGTTTTTTGGGCCACACCCGTTTGATGCTCAGGGGTTATTCCTGGCAACAGGCTCAGAAATTGTCCCGGCTTGGGGGACCATATGGGATGCCGGGGGATCGAACTGTGGTCCTTTCCTTGGCTAGCGCTTGCAAGGCAGACACTTTACCTCTAGCGCCACCTCGCCGGCCCCTTTTTGACAACTCTTCTGTGACTTTCTTATTACCCCATTTAGCTGCTAGTAAAAAATTTTAGCTCTAATAAGCCTTCATAAGTTTAAATTATTTTCTTTTTTATTATAACAGGAGCACGTATTCATTACTGAACTTAAGCCACTGGATGGGTAATGTGTAAGAGACGTACAGTACAAACAATATAAATTAAAATTATCCATTATGGGGTTGGAGAGATAGCACAGCAATAGGGCATTTGTCTTTCAAGCGGCCAACCCAGGACCAAAGGTGGTTCAAGTCCCGGCATCTCTTATGGCAGGGGTCTCAAACTCAATTTACCTGGGGGCCACAGGAGGCAAAGTCGGGGTGAGGCAGGGTCGCATAAGGGATTTCGCTTACCGAATATTCGCAATAAAAAATCGCATTAGTAAGGAAAAAAAACGCAAAAAAACGCATTAAACATTTGCATACCCCGAACGGAACTGCTCGGGGTATGCAAATGTTTAATGCGATTATTTTCTTACTAATGCGATTTTTATTGTGATTATTCGGTAAGCGAATAATCGCGAATACTGCGATATTTGAAGGCCGGTCGCGGGACACAAAATGTTGTACGGAGGGCCGCAAATGGCCCGCGGGCCACGAGTTTGAGACCCCTGCCATATGGTCTCCTGTGCCTGTCAGGAGCGATTTCTGAGCAGATAGCCAGGAGTAACCCCTGAGCATCACCGGATGTGGCCCCCCAAAAATTATTCATAATCCCATAAGTAGGTATTTTTACTACTTCAGTTGGACATAAATGATTAATGATGAATAAATTATTAATGTTATATATCATATACTTATTGTCTTCTGATGTTTTTCTTAAGAAAATCATGAGTAAAATCTTCATCATTGAATATTCCTTAAATTCCTTAAATTTCTTTAATTTTGAGTTCCTAATATTTATTTATTTTATTTTTTTGAGTTCCTAATATTTAGATGTCTTCTCTTTTTTCCTTTTATAGCCACTATATTGATTTTTTTGTTTGTTTTGTTTGTTTGTTTTTAGGCCACACCCAGTGACACTCAGGGGTTACTCCTGGTTATGCACTTAGAAATCGCTCCTGGCTTGGGGACCATATGGGACATCAGGGGTGGAAGTGAGTCCACTCTAGGTTAGCATGAGCAAGGCAAACACCCTATTGCTTGCACCACTGCTCCAGCCCTATAGCCACTATATTGAGAATCATTTTTATTTTCTTTTGTTTTTGCTTGCTGGGTCACACCTGACAGTATTCAGATTTACTTCTGAGGTATCACTCAGTTATCACTCCTGGTATTCCTTTGGGCATGCAAGGCAAACACCTTACTCATTGTACTATTGTTCTGGCCTCATCTTTTTTTTTTTTTTTTTTTTTGGTTTTGGTTTTTGAGTCACACCTGGCAGTGCTCAGGGGACTCAGAAATCGCTCCTGGCAGGCTCGGGGACCATATGGGATGTGGGGATTCAAACCACCATCCTGCACGCAAGGCAAACCACCCTACCTCTATCTACCTATCTCTCTGGCCCCGCGGCCTCATGTATAATTTTTTTAAAGTTTTTTTTTTTTGTTTTTGGGCCACACCCTGTGCCGCTCAGGGGTTACTCCTGGCTATGCGCTCAGAAGTTGCTCCTGGCTTCTTGGGGGACCATATGGGACGCCGGGGGATCGAACCGCGGTCCGTCCTAGGCTAGCGCAGGCAAGGCAGGCACCTTACCTCCAGCGCCACCGCCCGGCCCCATCATGTATAATTTTTTGCCCACTCTCTTTAGAGAGATTTTTCTATAAGTTGCAATATTAGATAATATGCCAGATTTTTAAAATACCCATGATATACATTGAAAAATTATCTTAGAGTCTTACTATTTCTGCAAGAAAATATACTTAAGTCTCCAACCTTGTCAACATAAAATAGTAGCTTCTTTTTGGTTTTGGGGCCACAACTCACTTTCCTCAATCTCTGTTCTCAGGGATCACTCTTGGTAGGACTCAGGAAACTCTATATGGTGCTATAAATCAAACCCAGGTCAGCCACATGCAAAGCAAGCTCTATGCCCTCTTTACTATCACTCCAGGCACAAAATTTTATTAAAATAGATGTTACAGGACTGAAGTGATAGTACAGTGGTTAGGATTTTTGCTTTGCACACATTAGATCCAAGTTTGATCCTCAGCACCTCCTTAAGGTCCCCAGAGCCTACCAGGGGTGATCCCTAAGCACAGAGTCAGGAGTAAGTTATGAGTATAGCCAGGTGTGGTCCCAAAAGCCAAAACAAAACAAAACAGCCAAAACCTAAAAATAGATTATTAGCAAAAATAGAACTTAAAAATTAGTATTTGGTATTTCAAAGGGTCAGAATTTTGGAAGATATTTATGACTTTTGCCTATCTATCTTGGGTTAAATGGTGGCTAAGATGAGAGATGTGAAAAAAGGAAAGAAGTATTTTCCCCACTGATAATGCATCTCTCTCAAAGGTTTAAAAATGTTCAACTATTTTCCTGGTGGCTTTGCCATTTTTTTTTGTGATGCTTTTAAAATTCTTCACATTTGCATTTTTCTCTTAACAAAGATCCTAGCCAGTAGCCATAACTAATTCACCCTACCCTAAAAATTCTCTGAACAAAATTGCCTGGCTCCAGATATCTATTTTTATCCTACTTGAAAATCTTTTTGAATGAATCACTTGATCAGAGGGTATGAAATATGCTCTGAGCTCTGAATAGCTTCCATCATATTACATTCTATTCAGGTGAAAATCAATCTAACACACACTTATTAGGAGTCATCATGGAAAAAAATGCAGGAAGAAAAATGCACAGGCAGTACCTACATGAACACCTAAACAGCCAGACATCTCGATATTCTATGGGATACAGATAATTGTAAAGGGCCATTACCCTAGAGATAAGGGATGGAAAGTAAAACTCTTGCCTCTTCTATTGAATGGGCAGACCAAGGGTATGTCAGGCTAGAGAGTTGCCTTGCACACAGCCTGTTCAGTTAGATCCCTGGCACTATACATCCAGGATAACACCTGGGCACAGAGCCAGGAGTAGCCATTGAATAGTGCCAGGTGCTCAACTGTAATCCCATTGATGTTGTTACTTATAATCCCAGTACCCTTAGCAAAGTGTGTACTATTTGCTGTCCAGTGCACAACCACCAAGAATGTACAGGGACCATAATTAAAGTGTGAAACCTTCAGTGAGGATGTGAGCAGGCACACAATTAGTTCACTCTGGTCATCACAACAATGATGTCCTCTATTTGTGGAAGCTGAAAGCTAAATTCAGGACCAAAGATGTGAGTCAATAATAGAGCACTTCACTAGAAGTCGTTATTCTAAATTACCGTATATTTTTATTTACCTCTATTTATTTATTTAGACTTTTGGGCCACACTTGGCAGTGCTCAGGGCTTACTGAGCTCAGGATTAGTTCTGATTAGGCTTGGGGGACCATAATGGGGGTGCTGGGAATTGAACCCAGGTTGGCAAGTGCCCAGCCTGCTGTACTGTCTCCCTACAACACCCCCATTTTTTTCTTTTTGGTTTTTGGATCACACCCAGTGGTGCTCAGGGGTTACTCCTGGCTCTGCACTCAGAAATCGCTCCTGGCAGGCATATGGTCCTGGGGATCATATAGAATTCTGGGATTCGAATCACCTTCTGTCCTGGATCAGCTTCGAGCAAGGCAAACGCCCTACCGCTGTTCTATATGTCTGGCCCCACAACCCCATTATTTTAAGTATATGCATTTCCCAAGCTGTAATGACATTATTAATTTATCCATTAATTCATTTGCTCATTTATTTTTTTTGTTTTGTTTTGGGGTTTTACTCAGCTGTTCTCTGGGTTTACTTTTGGATCTGAGATCAGGAATCACTCCTGGCAGTGCCAGGAGTACCATAGGATGTTAGAGTTTGACCATAGGTTGGACATATGTAAGGCAAGTCCCCATATGCAAAACAAGTGCCCAACCTGAGTTGGACATATGAAAGGCACTATATTATCTCTCTGCACCTCACCCCCAGAAATGAAAAATTTATGTTCTTTTTAGGCAAAAGATAAAGGAGTTGGGGCTGGAGTGATAGCATAGTGATAAGGTGTTTACCTTGTACGTGGTCAACCTCGGACGGATCTGGGTTAAATCCTTGGCATCCCGTATGGTCCCCTAAGCCTGCTGATTGTCTTCTGAATACAGAGCCAGGAGTAACACCTGAGCACTGTCAGGTGTGACCCAAAAACTAAAAAAAAAAAAAAAAAAAAAGATGAAGGAGTAAAGCTAGGAATGTGGCTCAATAGGAGGGCACATGCCTTCCATGTGTCAGGCTCTGATTTTAATTTTGAGCACTAGAAAAAAATGTACATGTGAGAGATACCTCACAAGTTTTTGTTTTTGTTTTGTTTTGTTTTGTTTTTTTTGTTTTTGGGTCACACCTGGCAGTGTTCAGGGATTACTCCTGGCTCTATGCTCAGAAATCGCCCCTGGCAGGCATGGGGGACCATATGGGATGCCGGGATTCAAACCACCAACCTTCTGGATGGAAGGCAAACGCCTTACCTCCATGCTATCTCTCCAGTCCACTCACAAAATGTTTTACCTCTCTCATCAAACATAAGTTAAGAAGTGAAACAAGACAAGACTGATCATATTATACTATCCTATATTTTGGGGGGGTTTTGGGTCACACCTGGCAGCACTCAGGGGTTATTCCTGGTTCTATGCTCAGAAATCACTGGCAGGCTTGGGGGACCATATGGGATGCCAAGATTTGAACCACAGTCCTTCTGCATACAAGGCAAATGCCCTATTACCTCCATGCTATCTCTCCGGCCCCATATTATACTATCCTATGGTTTTTTTGCTTTTTTTGGGGGGGGGCACACCCATTAGATGCTCAGGGGTTACTCCTGGCTAAGCACTCAGAAATTGCCCCTGGCTTGGGGGGACCATATGGGATGCTGGGGGATCGTGCGGTCCTTCCTTGGCTAGCGCTTGCAAGGTAGACACCTTACCTCTAGCGCCACCTCTCTGGTCCCTATCCTATGTTTTTTAATGAAGCAGCACTCTTGTTTTGTTTTGTTTTGTTTTATTTTGTTTTGTTTTGTTTGGAGGCAGGGTACACCTAGTAGTGCTCAGGGGTTATTCCTTGCTGTATGCTCAGAAATCTCTCCTGACAGTTCCATATGGAATGCCAGGGATTGAACCCAGGTCCATTCTGGATTAGCCGTGCAAGGCAAACACTCTATCGCTGTGCTATTGCTCTGGCTCCAATCTATAATCTCCCCTCACAAATGTTTCTATAAAGCTACTATACGCTGGCCCGGAGAGATAGCACAGCGGCATTTGCCTTGCAAGCAGCCGATCCAGGACCAAAGGTAGTTGACTCGAATCCCGGTGTCCCATATAGTCCCCCGTGGCTCCCAGGAGCTATTTCTGAGCAGACAGCCAGGAGTAACCCCTGACCACCGCCGGGTGTGGCCCAAACACCACAAAAAAAAAAAAAAAAAAAAAAAAAAGCTACTACATGCCAAGCCCTGTTCCAAAGAGCAAGTATTCTGTGAAGTACATGCTATTTTACAAATAAGGAAGAGGAAGAGTGATTAGTTTGTGTTGGAGGTCACAGCCAGTCAGGAGCTACCTCCTTGACAACATAGAAGTTTCTTCCTTCTTTGTGGACTCTATGGTGTCAGGGATTGTATCTGGGTCAAGTTCAAGCAAAGCAAATGCACTAAGTTTTTGAATATCTCCCGGGTCCCAAGTATGGGAGGGTAAATTGAACATGGTCACACAGCAGTTAGTAATGAAGCAGAGACTACAACCCAGGGAATCTGGCTCCACAGTCCATGTTCTTCTGGTGTTTGTGTTGGGGAGGAATGTTGAGACCACACTCCATAAAGTTGAGAGACCTCTCTCCTGGCTCTGTTGCTTGGGGGTCACTCCTAGCAGTGCACAAGGTACCATTTGTAGTGCTGAGTTCAAAACAGGGTTGGCTGCATACATAGAAAACACCTGAACCCTTGTGCTATCTTTGTGCCCCAAGAGTCCATGTTCTTTATCATTAAGTTGAGAAAGAGAAAGAAGAAAGAGGGGCTGGTGAGGTGGCGCTAGAGGTAAGGTGTCTGCCTTGCAAGCACTAGCCAAGGAAGGACTGCGGTTCGATCCCCCAGCGTCCCATATGGTCCCCCAAGCCAGGGCCAATTTCTGAGTTCTTAGCCAGGAATAACCCCTGAGCATCAAACGGGTGTGGCCCGGAAAACCAAAAAAAAAAAGAAGGAAGGAAGGAAGGAAGGAGGAGGAAGGAAGGGAAAGAGAAGAAAGAAAGAAAGAAAGAAGAAGAAGAAAGAAAGAAAGAAAGAGAAAGAAAGAAAGAAAGAAAGAAAGAAAGAAAGAAAGAAAGAAAGAGAGAAGAGAGAGAGAGAGATGAGAGAGAGAGAGAGAGAGAAAGAAGAAAGAAAGAAAGAAGAAGAAAGAAAGAAAGAAAGAAAGAAAGAAAGAAAGAAAGAAAAAGAAAGAAAGAAAAAGAAAGAAAGAAAGAAAGAAAGAAAGAAAGAAAGAAAGAAAGAAAAGAAAGAAAGAAAGAGGAAGGAAGGAAGGAAGGAAGGAAGAGGAAGGAGGAAGGAAGAAAGAAAGAGGAAGGAAGGAAGGAAAGGAAGAAGAAAGAAAGAAAGAAAGAAAGAAAGAAGAAAAAAGAAAGAAAGAAAGAAAGAAAGAAAGAAAGAAAGAAAGAAAAGAAAGAAGAAAGAAAGAAAGAAAGAAAGAAAGAAAGAAAGAAAGAAAGAAAGAAAGAAAGAAAGAAAGAAAGAAAGAAAAGAAAAGAAAAGAAAGAAAAAGAGGGAGGGAGGGAGGGGCAGAGGAGGAAGGGAAGATAAAAGAAGGGGAGGGAGGGAGGAAAGATGAAAGACCATGTGCACTATATAATCACCCCATCATGGAGGCACTGCTGTTCCTTCGGCTTCTGCGGTCAATTAGTCTCTCCAATGACTTCCTGTACAAGTGGGTGTGTGATTATTCACTGACCTCCTCCAGTGCAGAGATGATGTACATTACAATTCCAGCTCTGCTAAGGGAAATGCCAGCTATTTCTGTCTCACTTATTCTGTTTTCTACTAAGGCTCTAGGAATGTCTCCAGGTAGAAATTATTGTCTAAATCTTAGAAAAAAGCTAATGAACCGGGTTCTCATAGCATTGCTAGATGTCAGTAGAGGGCCAAGTTGGGGAAAAGAGATGAAAGAAATTCTTTTATTTCCAGACATACCACACTTTTCTGGTTGGTAATTCTCCAATACACAAAAACGCTGTGAAAAATAGTTCAAGGTAACTATACACATTTATTTATTTATTTATCTATTTATTTATTCAGATTCGATTTGGGACCATACCCAGTGGCATTCAAAGGTTCAGTCCTAGCTCTTTTTATTTTATTTTGTTTTATTGAAACAATTGTAATCTACAGAGTGCTTCATAGTTGAATTAGTCCTAGCTTTCAGGGCTCTCACTCCTAGAGGGGCTCAGGGGACCTCAAGTGGTGCCAGGGATTGAACCAAAGTCAGACAAGTCAAGGCCAGACCTTAACTTCTGTACTATCACTTTGACCCTACATATTTTTATTTTTATATATATTTTTTCTTTTTTATGGGGGGGGGGGTCACACCTGGCAGCGTTCAGGGATTATTCCTGGCTCTACACTCAGAAATCGCTCCCGGCAGGCTCAGGGGACCATATGGGATGCTGGATTCGAACCACTGTCCTTCTGCATGCAAGGCAAACACCCTATCTCCATGTTATCTCTTTGGTTCCCATATTTTGTTTTCTGGGAGTTACTGTGTTAGGGACTGCCCCTGAGTTCAGTACTTAGTAACCAGGCAATGTTGAGGATTGAACCTAGCTGGGCCTTCTGCAAAGTATGCATTCTAACCTGTTGAGCTACTACTCTGTTTATAGTCCCTGCATTAAAACAAAACAAACAAAGAAAACTGGGCCAACCCAACTACAAACATATTTGTAATCATGGTGCTTAAATAAAGATATTATTAAAAAAAAGAACTGGGCCAAAGAGATAGTACAGTGGGTAGGGTGCTTATCTTGCTCGTGGTCAATCCAAGATTGATCCCTGGCACTGCATATGGTCCCCTGTGCCAATGCCAGGAGTGATCCCTGAGTGCATAATTGGCAGTAACTCCTAAGCACTGCCAGATGTGGACCCCACCAAAAATATGAAAAATAGAACTATTTGATATCTACAAAGGTTTCAAAACAAAGATTTTGAAATTTTGTTATTAATTGGGAGGTCTATAATTGGAAAGTTTCTAATTAAAATTTCAAGGACTTGGAATGAGAAAAATCTCACAGAACTGTGCTCTCAATGAAGAGTCACAAGTTACTGTGATCAACTTTCATCAAGCAGTGCTCAGGGGTGACTCCTGGCTCTGCTGCACTCAGGAAATATTCTTGGTAGGCTTTGGGGACCATATGGGGTGCTGGGGATTAAACCCTGGTCAGCCACATTTAAGGCAAGCTCCCTACCCATGGTACTATCCCTTTGGCACCCTGTGACCAAATTTCTATTTCCTCCCACTTGCTTCTCAGCAGTCAGATATGTTTGCAGCAAATATCAGGTTCTATCAACATTCAGCCCTAAACCTGGTGCTCCTGTAACTTCTCCATCAATATGTGTGGAAGAGCAAGTAAAAGTTGAAAAAAAAAAAAAGTAAAAATCAGAAAAGTTAGGGGCTGGAGCAGTAGTGCAGGGAGGCAGCTGCCTTGCACGCACTAGCCTAGGAGGGACCGTGGTTCGATTCCCCAGCATCCCATAAGGTCCCCCAAGCTAGGAGCGATTTCTGAGCGCATAGCCAGGAGTAACCCCTGAGTGTCACCGGATGCGGTCCCCCAAAAAGTGAAAAAGTTAGATACCCAACCCCCTGTATCTAGAAAAAGCTCCAAAATGCATACCAGCTTTATCAATGAAAGGGACACCCAAATCCTGTTCTCCCCAAAGTTTCTGTGGCAATGGAAACCTAAGGAAAAATCAGAAAATATTTATACCGTGAACCAAATATCTTTATATGGAATAGCTTTGCAACGCCTTCAGAATGTATAATGAATTATTATAGTTTTGTCTGGATTTTCAACTAGGAAATAATTTGTATTTGTTTTTGTTTAGGGACCACACCCGGTGCTCGGGAATTACTCCTGGCTCTGTGCTCAGAAATCGCTCCTGGCAGGCTCGGGGACCATATGTGATACCAGGAATTAACTCCAGTCTGTCCTGGGTTGGCCGCATGCAAGGCAAACATCCTACCACTGTCCTATCTCTTTGACCCCAGGAAAATTTTTTTTCTCCTGGTTTTTGGGCCACAACCAGTGACTCTCAGGGGCCACCCCTGTCCATGTGCTCAGAAATCGCCCCTGGCCTCGGGGACCACATGGAAACACTGGGGATCAAATCGTGGTCTGTCCTAGGTCAGTGCACGCAAGGCAGACGCCACACTGCTTGCGGCACCGCCCCGGCCCCATAATTTTTAAATTTTAATATGGCATCATATTGAGTGTGCTTTGAAAAACAATACCTCCCCTTCTCATATTTTCCATCAAATTGGTAGATACGTTCTCCAAAGGAAATTACTATTATTAGCACCCATATCTTCTTCTTGAGATATTAGTTAAACACTTTACACATTTTTTCACAAATAATAATATCATTTATCTCCTTCTGATTCCTGCTTTTCTTAGCTGTGTTGAATATTACATACCAGGTTCTAAAAAAGGTAACTACTACAGCTATATCGTTCTTTTCTTCTCCTTTTCTTGAGGGGGAGTGGTGTGGAAAGAAGCACACCAAGCAGTGCTCAGGGCTTACTCCTGGCTCTGTGTTCAGGCATTGCCCCTGCACAGGAGACCACATATGTGCCTGGATCAAACCCAGGTCTGCTATGTGCAAGGCAGGCACCCTAGCCACTGTACTATCTCTCCAGACCCCTTCCCATTCTTTTAGTTTATTTATTTTTGTTTGTTTGGAGGGTCATACCCTACAGTGCCCAGGACTTACATCTGCTGATGGACTTGGGAGAACATCTAGGGTCCTAGGGATAGAATCTATGATGGGTGATGACAAACACAATTGTCCTATATCTCTTGCTTTCTGTATCATTCTTTATATTGATTAGATTGATTTGGATGGTTCATCCAGTGGTGCTCAGAAGTAACTTCTCGCTTTATACTTAGGAACTATTCCTTGTGTTGCTTAGGGGACCATATGGGATGCCAGGGACTGAACCCAGGTTCACATGTAAAACAAGTGCTCTATCATTGTACTATCTCTCTGACCCCAGTTTTTTTGTTTTTGGGCCACATGTAGCAATGTTCGAGGGTTATTCCTGATTTTACCCTCAAGTATTACCATATGGGATATTAGGGATTGAACACAGGTCAGCCACATGCAAGCAGACCATACCTGCTGTAGTATCTCTCTAGTTCAATGATAAGATTGAGTTAAAGATTATATAGAATTCCATTATATACCTATACAATAATTTAATTAGTCAATCTATTATCATTGAGTATTTCAGAGTTTTTTTTTAAAAATGGGGAAATTCTGCAGTAATTTACAAGAGCAATGAAATATAAATGAGGTTTATGGCCTGAAAAAAGAAGTCTGGAGTTTGGGGATGAATTACTGTCTTTATGCAGAAGATGGTTTTCAAATAAAGAAGGTGTTGAGGCCAGAGCGATTGCACAATGGGTAGGACATATGCCTTGTATGTAACTGACCCAGGTTCAATCCTCGGTATTCCATATGGTCCTCTGAGCCTCCAGGAGTGATTTCTGAGTGCAGAGCCAAGAATAACCCCTGAGTACCGCTGGGTATGGCCCCCCCAAAACAAACAAACAAAAAAATAAGGGGCCGAAGTGGTGACGCAAACAGTAAGGCACCTGTCTTGCCCACGCTAGCCTAGGATGGGCCATAGTTCAATCCCCCGGTGCCCCATATGGTCCCCCAAGCCAGGAGCGATTTCTGAGTGCATAGCCAGGAGTAACCCCTGAGCGTCATCGGTTGTCCCCTTCCTAAAAAAGAAACCCAAACCAAACAAAAATCAAATAAAGGAGCATTTAGGTAGCAGATTGAGATGGTTAAAGAGAAATAACTTTAGTTACCTGCGTACTGTTTATCAGAGTAATAAAAGTCCCAAAGCAGGTAAAAGTCCCAAAGCAGAGCCGGAGAGATAGCATGGAGGTAAGGCGTCTGCCTTTCATGCAGAAGGATGGTGGTTTGAATGCCGGCATCCCCTATGGTCCCTCAAGCCTGCCAAGAGCGATTTCTGATTGTAGAACCAGGAGTAACCCCTGAGCGCTGCCGGGTGCGACCCAAAAACCAAAAATAAATAAATAAATAAATAAATAAATAAATAAATGTATGTCCCAAACCTGAGAAATGTATAGAAACAAGAACTACAACTTGAAATCAGTTCTGGCTGGGCCTAGGGTCTTGGCAGAATAAACAGGTTGGAGGAATGTTGCAAAGATACATGATAAAGTAAGATAAAGTGAACAAGGGAAAGAGCATTCCAATGGGACTAGGTCCTTAACTGAGAGGAGATATTAACCATATCAAAAGATTTACCATGCAATATGGGCCCAATTAGGGTAAGCATGAAGCCATTGAAAGTATTGCATATTCTTTTGGGAGATGTTATAGGAGTTAAGATTGACTCTAGTTTAGTATTAAGTTATCTTCTAATAATTTCCAGGAGTAGCCTTAGAAGTTCCTGGTCACTCATAGATGTCCCCTGAACATCATCTCCGAAGGATCCCTGAGCATTGCTGGGTGACTGGGAAATTACTGGCACCATAGGTGCTGGTGCTCCTGGGGTTCCTAAACACACCTAGGGAGCCCTCCCCCCAAATAAAAACAAATAGGCTTTTGCATCTCAACCCACAGTCTATTCTGATCTTTCTAATTTGGAGGAGTATCTGCCAGGAGAAGATGGGAGCAGCAAAGATGGTCATTATCTCTCTGAGTCTGAGTTTATGGGCAGCATGTCACTGAAGTTTCGCTCTCAGGTGCTCTCTAGGACTCAATAGGTGACAGGGACATGGGCTGATAGGCCTGATATGGTTTGCCATTCAAGCTCTGCAGGTGAGACTCACCTTCTGATTCTCAGTGACTGCTCCAACTTACCAGCCCTCAGTACCTCCTGCTTTCCAAAGTCTGGATCTCCATTTCCCAGTCAATTCTGTGAGTTATCCCATATTCTTCTAATAAGTTTTTTTGTTTTTTTTTGGGGGGGGGGCACACCCAGTGATGCTTAGGGGTTGGTTACTCCTGGCTTTGCGCTCAGAAACCACTCCTGGGTTGGGAAACCATATAGAATGCCAGGGGATGGAACCAAGGTCTGTCCTAGGTCAGCTGCATGCAAGGCAAATGCCCTAACCCTGTGCCACTGCTCCAGCCCCAGTAAGTTTGTTTTTTATCCAATGTTGCTACAATTTGTTGCTGTTCTGAGTGTTCAAGAACCCTGACTGACAAAGTAAGCAAACACCTTCTCTTCAGAGAGGATTGGGGCAGAGATCTCAGAACTGAGGTCCTGATTAGGATCATCTCTAGCTCAGGAATAAAAACTTTGTTCTCTTCATAAAAGTCCAGAGAAGTGAAAATGCCAGGGCACAGAGATGAGCTATTCTAATTAGATAATTCTAAGAGAGAATTCATGGACCAGGTAACTTTCCTTTTATTTGACATGGGGATGGGGACTGTCAGAAGAGAAATATCAGGGTGGTCTTTGACCTTGTAAGTGGTTGCTGGTAGTGGGGTATTGGAGAAAAACATGGTATGATCCAGAGGAAACTTATGAAATTGTTCTGGGCAAAGTTACATATTTCAAATCTCATTGGCAAAAGTGGACTCAATGAAGGAACAAAGGACCCAGAATTGGAAACTTCATGAGCTTGTAACTTATCTAGTATTAGTGAAGGGAACTTCTTTGCCCAATTTGCCACAGTTTCAGTGGTGCTGTGAACACAAGAGGTCCTCAGTAAATATTTTTGTTAAATGCAGGAAGGAATTCCTAAGTATTGGACACCCACAATTAATCAGCAAATGCCTAAATCTGGGCATCTTATATGGGAAGATAAAGTTTGAATCTAGACCAGTCAGCATCTGAAGTGCAAATCACCCCACTACCCTCTCTCCTTCCACCCTTCTTTCTTCCTTCCTTCTTTTTTATCCCTCCATTTTACTTATTTATTTGTTTGTTGGTTGGTTGATAGGTTGGTTGGTTGGTAAAAACCAGTAATACTAAGGGCTTATTTCTTTTTTTTTTTAATTTTATATAACCTTTATTTACCTACTTAAAACAAGACTCTAGCCTAGGTGGGAAGAACATTTCAAGCTGCTCTTCCTCCCAGAAATTCTTCCATGCTCAGAAAAAAACTAGAAACCTCCACTCTTCACCATCATTTATTAAACCCTAGTCAAAAACCAATATATCTAGCAGAAAGGCCCCTTCATTCTCTTGTTCCAGTTAATTAAGGGTTATTTTCTAACTCTACACTTAGGTATCACTCTTGGTAGGCTTGGGGGGCCATTTGGGATGACAGGAATAAAATTCAGGTCAGCCCCCTGCTTCTCTTTCCATTCCTTCTTACCTTTTTTTTTTTTTTTTTTTTTTTTTGGTTTGGGTGCTACACTCAACTGTGTCCTGGACCTATACCTAGCTCTGGTGAGGCCCAGGGGGACCATATTGGTATTGGAATTAAACCAGATCAGCCATATGCAAAGCAAGTGCCTTAATCACTGGACTACCTCCCAGCCCCATCCATACTCTCTTTTTAAATTTAGCAGCTCTTCAGGGTTTTTCAAGGTCCTTAGACTCCTTTGAATTCTGAGCAAATGTGCTCCAAAAGTCATGCTGTACTGATGAGTATTATGCCATGATGCTGGTGTCACAGAAACCTATGGGAAAATTGCTCTCAGCATTGACTCACAGCACACACTTCCTCCTCTTCCTTGTGCTACACCTGTGCCTGGTGCCCACATTACTCAGACACAAACTTACAGAGATCTGAATTACAGACATGACTCAGTAACATCCTCTGGTCCTCCAATGCCTAAGATTTAGGTTACAATCTGGCATGCCGGGTTCTTTTCTAGATAGTCATCACTCTCAGTAGAAGGTTTAAGAACTTCTGCAAGTCACTAGTCTTTTGTTGGCACCCATCATGTCGCCCAGTCTTCCAGGGGGGTCAGACTTGTGTGAATCCAGCAGTAGAAACAAATGAGATTCTCTCTAAGAATTTATCTGAAAGAATTTACCACACCCACTAGAAAAGTTCTGACATATACTCTTACCTAAAAAAGACTTTTTGGAGCAAGAGAGATTAGTATTGCAGGTAAGGTATTGCAGATACGCTTGCCTTACACACGCCTGATCCAGTTTGGTTTTGGTACTGTATTTGGTTTTCTGAGCATCACCAGGAGTGACCCCAGAATTCAGAGCTAGAAGTAAGTTCTGAGCACAGTGAGTGTAGTTCAAAAACTAAAACAAACCAACCAAACAAATAAAGACCGCTCTACTCATTCCCTCTACTCATCTTTCCCTCTGGGTAACACCACAGTTTCTTTTTTTGGTTTTTGGGTCACACCTGACATCGCTCAGGGGTTACTCCTGGCTCTATGCTCAGAAATCTAGAAATCACTCCTGGCAGGCTCAGGGGACTATATGGGATGCTGGGATTCGATTCGAACCACCAACCTTCTGCATGCAAGGCAAACACCTTACCTCCATGCTATCTCTCTGGCCCCAAACACCACAGTTTCTACTGAGTCTAGTTGTAGGTTCATAGCTTTTTTTTTTGGTTTTTGGGTTACTCCCGGCAGTGCTCAGGGGTTACTCCTGGCTCTATGCTCAGAAATTACTCCTGGCATGCTCGGGGGACCATATGGGATGCCGGGATTTGAACCACCGACCTTCTGCATGAATGGCCTTACCTCCAATGCTATCTCTCCAGCCCCCATCTTTTTGTTTGTTTGTTTTGGGGCCATACAAATTAAAGCTCAGGGAGTTATTCCTGGCTCTGCACTCAGGAATCATATGGAAGTCTGGGGATTAAACCCAGGTTTGTTTGCAAGGTAAGTGCCTTACCCACTGTACTCTCTTTCCAGACCCTGTTGCTTCTTTGTGGGGGCAGGGGACTCACAGTGATGCTTAGAGCTTACTCCTGGCTCAGTGTATGGGAAGTCATGTAGTGTTAGGGATGGAACTTGTGTCTCCTGCATGCAAAGTATATACTGTAAGGCCAAATAGAGAGTACAGTGGATAACATGTTTGCCTTGTATGCAGCTGACCTGGACTTGATTTCTAGCACCACGTATAGTCCTCTGAGTATGCAAGGAGTGATCCCTGAGTGCAGAGCTAGGAGTAAACCCTAAGCATAGACAGGTGTGGCCTAAACACAAAACAAAACAAGATAAAAAAAAAAACACATGCTTCAGTCCATTGAGCTGTTTCTCTAGCCCAGTTTTCCTGTGATTTGCCAATTTCTCATTTTAATTCTTCTTTTTCCACATATAAATGATATCATGCTGTAATTTTCCTTCACTTTCTGACTTATTTCACTAAGCTTAAATCACCTAAAATGATTATTATTTGCCCCAGATGGGTGGATTTTAGGTGATTATAATAAAGTATGTAAAATATGTTTAACTTCAGTGCAATAAAACCAACAGGATGAGAGCTAGAAATATGGTGCAAGTGATAGACCATATGGTTTGTATGTTTAAGATCCTGGTTTTGATCTCTGGCAAGGTACACACCCCCCTCCAGGAGAGGACGCACTGGGTGTGTACCTGGTGGCCCCTGAGTACTGCTTCAGACCATGATTCTTGTCACCAAAACCCAAAAAGAATGTCAGTTTCCTGATTATGTAAAGATATGTTTAAAAAATGATAGAATAGTGGCTATTGTAGAGAGTTGCATTTAAGGAAATGTATAAAAATAAAGTTAGGAGCCAGAGTGATAGCATAACTGTAGGGCATTTGCCTTGCATGTGACCGACCTGGATGGACCAGGGTTTGGTCCTCTCCCCCAACATCTCATATGGTGCCCCAAGCCTGCCAGGAGCGACTTCTGAGTGCAAAGCCAGGGGTAACCCCTGGGTGCTGCTGAGTGTGGCCCAAAAGCCAAAAGAAAAAAAAGAAAAAGTTATATGTCTTGATTGTGGTGGGAGCTATGATAGTGGTTCTTGTTATACGAGTTGAGAGTCTTTCAGAGACAGACCTAAGGCAAGAATTTGGCTAGAGGGGGCCGGAGAGATAGCATGGAGGTAAGGCGTTTGCCTTTCATGCAGGAGGTCATCGGTTCGAATCCCGGCGCCCCATATGGTCCCCTGTGCCTGCCAGGAGCAATTTCTGAGCATGGAGCCAGGAAAAACCCCTGAGCACTGCCGGGTGTGACCCAAAAACCACAAAAAAAAAAAAAAAAAAAAAAAGAATTTGGCTAGAGTTTGTTATGTGGAAGATTATTCCAAGAAGTACAGGAAGTAAAGAAATATGACAAGTGAAGCATATGAGAGAGAGAGGGAGAGAGAAAAAGAGAGAGGGAGAGAGAGAAAGGATATATTCACAACTGGTTTGTTGTGTTTATTAATTGGAATAGACTTCTAATGACCTTGCAAGATACCATGTAGAACCTGCATTAGCATTGTCCCACCAGAAAAATAATAAACAAGAAGACAGGGTGATTCTTCACCAAGTGACAGACTCCATCAATTGAAGGCGATTCCTGGTTCATTGACCACCCCACACTTTCAGGTTGTTTTGGACTGCAATCACGCCTCCAATGACACAGAAGACAATGAGATACAGGGATGCTGAGTACTGTCTGAACTGTCTGCAGCTGCAGAGGACTCTGGCAGGCTGGTGGGACATGATGTAATATCAATAGCATCTATAATACTAGAGAGACTTCATGATTGCAAATAACAGAAAATTGAACTCAAATTGGCCTGAACAAAAGAAAGAATAGATCAACAGACTCAATTTCATGTCTAGCTTCTTTCTTAGCAATCTGATCTTTCAAATCTGATTGTCTCCATAGGTATTATGGCAGGTTCTGTGTGGTAGCCAAAGGAACACTTAAAACTTGGATCTATATCTTCCTAGATTTGACAACATCTCTTCTTTATAAGTCTTACATATGTCTCTAGAGTCACTCTAATTGGATTTATTTGGATAATTTATCTCTGAACCAAAGGGTAAAGGGGATTGAAGAATGTTAACTGGTAAGACTTAGTTATAAGGGGCCGGGCGGTGGCGCTGGAGGTAAGGTGCCTGCGCTAGCCTAGGACGGACCGCGGTTCGATCCCCCGGTGTCCCATATGGTCCCCCAAGAAGCCAGGAGCAACTTCTGAGCGCATAGCCAGAAGTAACCCCTGAGCATCACAGGGTGTGGCCCAAAAACAAAAAACAAAACAAAACAAAAAAAAAAAAAAAAAAAAAAAGACTTAGTTATAAGTCAACACTGACCTATTACTCCAGCTGGTCCACATTTACTTTGTTTCTCTGTAGTCCAGTGCATAGACACATGTTCCACTCTCACCAGAGAATCACCTGAACCAGAAGAACACAGAGCAGAAAAATTCTACTTTCTTGGGATAAAGATCACAAAAATGCTTCTGAATAAAGGCAGAAAAAATACTGAGCAAACATTAAATAACCCAGTTTACTATATCATCAATATAAAACTTAAACTTAAACATGGGTAAAATTGACATCTTGTTGAAATGAAAGTTCATGGCTCGTGCAATAGTACAACAGGTCGGATTTCTGCCTTTCACAAGACTGATTCAAGTTCGATATCTGCACTACATAATGTCCCACTCACAGGGTGATCCCTTAGTACAGAGTCAGGTATGGCCAGCATTGCCTGGTATGGTGGAAGAAGGAAGGAAGGAAGGAAGGAAGGAAGGAAGGAAGGAAGGAAGGAAGGAAGGAAGGAAGGAAGGAAGGAAGGAAGGAAGGAAGGAAGGAAGGAAAGAAGGAAGGAAGGAAGGAATGAAGGAAGGAAGGAAGTAAGGAAGGAAGGAGGAAGGAAGGAAGGAAGGAAGGAAGGAAGGAAGGAAAGGAAGGAAGGAAGGAAAGGAAGGAAGAAAGAAAGAAAGAAAGAAAGAAAAAGAAAGAGGAGTGTTTCCTGGCTGGGGTCTTCTTTTTTTTGTTGCTGTCTTTCACCCCTAGCCAGCCATTATCTATTTGAACTGGTTTTCTTTTCAACAGGTTTAAAACAACCCATTAAAGGAAGAACCAATTTACTGGGCATTCCAGCCCTTTGACCACCACTATATTATCATGTTCAGCCTTATTTTCTTATACGAATGTCTCTGTCAGGTTCTATTCGCAATAATGTGCATTAAAGTTTTGCAAGAATGTACAATAACATTTACTCATCAATTAATTCTCTCCAATTTTGTTAGTTTAAAGTCTTTATTTTGACATGTTTTGAGAGATCTTTTCTATGTGTATGAATTCTAAAGCAACAGACATTTTTTGTTTTCAGCAGTTTGAATATGCTGGCGGCTAGAGAGGTGAGCTGCTAATATGTCCTTTGAAGAGAATGTGTCCCGGAAACAGCTGATTTCAGATGCTGTCATTTTCATCTAACTCATGAGGTAAAACCAACCAGCCTTATGAAATGTTGGCTTTTTAATGTGCCTAATGAAGTGTGCCTGGTGAAGGTACAACGTAAAAGCAGCTTGGAGACAGCATAATAGCAGGATAGGATGAATAGGCTTAGAATCAGTGTGTCTCCCGCCCCAAATATAGAGGTTATGAAAATCAAGATGAAATTCCATTTTCTCCATTGACCTTCACTCCCCAGAACCTGACCTATGGAGACTTGTGGTCCCATCCTTTCATCTCTGACACTAAAGGGTTAAAGATCCTGGTGTCCAAAAGTGACATCACTGTTGCCAGAGGACATAATAAGGCTCTCTTTGAACATAGGTTATTGCTGTCATCAGCAAACTTCAAACCTTTTTGTGATCAGGGACCAACAGACAAGAAATCACCGCAGTGGCCTCCATTAAAAACTGAGCTTGGGGGCTGGAGAGGTAACACAGCAGGAGGGCGGCGGTTTGAATCCCGACATCCCATATGGTTCCCCCACCACACACACACAGAGACACACAGAGACACACACACAGAGACACACACACACACACACACACACACACACACACACACACACACACAGAGCCTGCCAGGAGTGATTTCTGAGCGCAGAGCCAGGAGTAACCCATAAATGCTGCTGGGTGTCACCCAAAAACAAAAACGAAAAAACAAAAAACTGAGCTCGGACTGTCTTTACACAGTGAGGGCAGAGAAGTCTAAATACAGATTTTTCATATTGGTTGGCTCAATTTAGTTTACTAGAGACATGCAGCCATCCTGGGTTGCAGAAGTTATAAAGATAACTTCTCAGTAATGAAGACCATGATCACACCTCATGCCTCCAAGTGCAAAGATGCTGACTGAGTGCAAGGGAGACTTTTGATAAAGAGAAGACGAAAAGAGAAATACTAGTTGCAACCTTGACACCAACTACAATGATGTTAGTTCCTTCTGAGTGTGTCCTCTGGATGTGAGCCAGCAGCTTTGGTATCACTAAGGTTAAATATGCAGAATTCAGGTCCCATCAAATTTGAATTTACAATTTTTTTACTTCCTTTCCTTCTTTTTCTTTCTTTGTTTCCTTTCTTCTTTCATTCTTTTCTTTTCTTCTATCTTTTCCTTCCTTTCCTCCCTTCCTCCCTTCCCTTCCTCCCTCCCTTCTCTCCCTCCCTCCTTTCCTTCCTTCCTTCCTTCCTTTTGTTTTTGGGCCACACCTGGTAATGCTCAGGGGATACTCCTGGCTCTGCACTTAGAAATTACTCCTGGGGGCTGGAGAGATAGCATGGAGGTAGGGCGTTTGCCTTTCATGCAAGAGGTCATCGGTTCGAATCCCAGCGTCCCATATGGTCCCCCGTGCCTGCCAGGAGCAATTTCTGAGCATGGAGCCAGGAGTAACCCCTGAGCACTGCCGGGTGTGACCCAAAAACCACAAAAAAAAAAAAAAGAAAGAAAAAAAAAAAAGAAATTACTCCTGGCTTGGGGGACCATATGGGATACCGGGGAATCGAACCACAGTCCGTCCTAGGCTAGTGCGCACAAGGCAGACACCTTATGCCCTGTGCCACCGTTCTGACCTCTCCTTCCTTCCTTCCTTCCTTCCTTCCTTCCTTCCTTCCTTCCTTCCTTCCTTCCTTCCTTCCTTCCTTCCTTCCTTCCCTCCTTCCCTCCCTCCTTCCTTCCTTCCTTCCTTCCTTCCTTCCTTCCTTCCTTCCTTCCTTCCTTCCTTCCTTCCTTCCTTCCTTCCCTCCCTCCCTTCCTTTCTTGCCACATCCAGTGGCGCTGAAATTTCTCCTGACTCTTGCCTTCAAAAATCTCTCCTAGCTTAGGGAAACATATGGGATACCAGGGATCAAACCCGGGTCGGCCACATGCAAGTCAAGCATCTTCCTAGCTGTGCTATCACTCTGGCCCCCTCTTTCCTTTTTCTTCCACTCTCTTTCTTCACCTCTTGCCCCCATCTACACCCACATAGCTAACATGGATATCATCCATGTTGGTTGTTGGGAAGGACCCTAAAAAATAGTGTTGGTTGGGGCCAGAGTGGTGGTGCAAACAGTAGGGCATTTGCTTTGCATGTGCTAACCTAGGATGGACTGTGGTTCGATCCCCCAGCATTTCATATAGCTCCCAAGCCAGGAGCAATTTCTGAGTGCGTAGCCAGGAGTAACCCCTGAGTGTCACCAGGTGTGGCCCAAAACCTGAAAAAAAAAAGTGTTGAGAAGCAATCATTATCTCCAAATATTACCTTCTTTTTGTTTATTTGTTTTTGAGCCACACCTGGCAGTGCTCACGAGTTACTCCTGTCTCTGTGCTCAGAAACCGTTCCTGGAAGTCTTGAGGGACCATATGGGATACCAAGGATCAAACCCAGGTCAGTAGCATACAATGCCCTAATGTTGTGCTATTGCTCTGGTCCATATTTTACTTTTTTATAGCGTATGTATTGTGAATACCATCTAATTTTCTTTTAGTACAATCTTTTGTTCAACCTATATACTGAGTCCTTAATTTTGATGATTATTTTTTATTACTTCTAGCTAAATCTTTCTAAGTCTATACTGCTATTTTTTTTTTTTTGATGATGTTTTGGAGCCACACCCATGATGCTTGGGTGCTACTTTTTTGTTTGTTTGTTTGCTTTTTAGGTTTTTGGGTTACACCTGGCAGCAGCGCTCAGGGGTTACTCTGGCTCTATGCTCAGAAATCGCTCCTGGCAGGCTCAGGGGACCATATGGGATGCCGGGATTCGAACCACAGTCCTTCTGCATGAAAGGCAAACGCCCTACCTCCATGCTATCTCTCTGACTCTGAGTGCTACTTTTGATTTGGTGCTTTGGGTAGGGGCGGGGGATTTTCCTGGACATAAGTCACAGAGTAAATACATACTAAACACAATATAAAACACATACACAAGCAATCCTGATCTTATCTTCAAAGGAGCCAAACACTGGACTTGCAGTTTGGGGCAGAGCTCCACAAGTGAGCCCATTTTAAATATATTGACTCTCCACCCAATCTGTAGCTATATGTAAGGCAATAATGGATAATTATTTTAAAGCACTGATTTTTAGGGGTATTTTTTAAGTGAAGAAAGATAGATTTTATTGAAATGAAACTTGCTCAATTTTAGGGAAGGCATTTGCCTTGTACACAGTCAACCTGGTTTGATCATCAGCACTCACCGTGGTCTCTTGAGCACTGCCAGGAGGAATCCTTCAGCACAGAGCCAGGAGTAAGCACTTAGCACATCTGGGTATGCCTCTCCTCAAAAACAAACAAAACACAGCAAAAGAAATCGAAACACTCTTTATTAGTAAGATGTGAGAAAAGAGAAAGAGGGGAAATGTATGTCTGAGAAAAAACAGGCTTCCCCAGAGTGGAAATAAGCAAAGAAACAAATAAAATAAATAAAGGAAGAAAATAAGGAAAGAAGCAAAGAAACAAGCCAGAGAGATAAGTGTTCATGGGAGAACACAGGCTTGAAAAGCAAGCCTTAGGGGCACTTGTGGAAAGAGCCAATCATGCAACTAGTCTAGCAAGAAGCTGGTTCTGCAGGTACAAGTTATGGCAACAGAAAAAGGCAATTGTCAGTCTATGAGTTCCAGATTTTTTTTTTTACTAATAGATACATTCTTCAACCTAAAAATAAGATTCTCATATTTCCATAATTACCTATATACTTCCGATTTCCTATTCTCCATAAGTAATTGAAACATTACAGAAATGCGAATTATCACCTGGAAAACTCCACTCCCTTCTTTTGGTGGGTACATCCAAACTCTGCCAGACTTAAGCATAAATTCCTGTGGAATAATGAGAAGTAATGCTTTGTGGAATTTCCAGTATGCTTTCCTAATCCCATATTACACTTCTCTTTGGGTCAGACCGAGCGGTGCTCAGGGACTGCTCCTAACCTTGGGCTCAGGGTCACTCAAAGGGCAGTGCTGGGAACACACATGGGCCACCTGCACACTTAGCAAGCATTCAAGCCCTTTGACCCATCTTCCTGCCCATCCTTACTAAATTTTGTTTCAAGTTTGTGTTGTATATCAATATTGTCTATGTATATGTCTACATGTACATATGCCTGCATACATGACTTTGCCTCTGTTCCCTTCGTACAATAAGAGGAAAAGTTGATAAGAGCTATCATGGGTGCTATTATCAAAAGTCAGAAATTTCTATCAGGGGCTTCTGGAGTGATAGTGCAATGGGTCGGGCATTTGCCTTGTATACAGCCAACCTGAGTTAGATCCCTAGCCTCCTATTTGGTCCCCCAAACTAGCCAGGAGTAATTCCTGAATGCAGAGCCAGAGTAACCCTTGAGCATTGCAGGATATGGCCCACAAAACAAACAAACAGATCACTTTAAGAGCACATCACTAGGGTCCAGAGGGTGGTACAAGGGTTAGGGTGTTTGCCTTTTGCACCCTAGCCTAGGACTAACTGAGGTTGATCCCCACATCCCATATGGTCCCTCTAGCCAGGAGAGATTTCTGAGCACATAACCACAAGTAACCCTGGGTTACTTGTTGGGTGTGGCCCAGAAAACACACACACACACACACACACACACACACACACACACACAAAGAACCCATCACTAAAACATACAAATTGTGCTATTTTTTTGTCATATGCATTTTTAAATGTTTATATTTTTATTGCTGATGTGTAAAATGCTTTTGTTTTTATGGTGCTAATATTGTGTCTCATAATTGTGTTGATTAAATTCACTTTAGTTTTCATACCTCCTATAGTCTCTTGAATTTTTGATGTTGATGATCACAATACCTGCATACTATGAGAGTTTTCCCACTTTTCCTAATTCTTTTTTTTTTTTTTTTTTTTTTGGTGGTGGTGGTAGGCTACAGCTGACTATGCTTAGGGATTATTTGTTGGCTTTGTGCTCAAGGATCACTCCTAGGGACAGAGTATAGCACAGTGGTAGGGTGTTTGCCTTGCACGCGGCTCGTTCAAATCCCGGCATCCCATATGGTCCCCCGAGCCTGCCAGGAGGGATTTCTGAGAGCAGAGCCAGGAGTAACCCTTGAGCGCTGCCGCCGGGTTTGACCCCTCCTCCTCCAAAAAAAAAAGAATAAAAAAAAAAAAAAAAAAAAAAAAAAAATTACTCCTGGCTGTTTGGCAGGCTCAAGGGACCATATAGGATTCTGGGCATCAAATTCGAGTTGACCACTTGCTACACAAGGACCCTGCTTCTCTTCCTACTTTGTATAACTCTTGTTTCCAATTTTTTTTGGGGCGGGGGCTCACACCTGTGGCGCTCAGGGGTTACTCCTGGCTATGTGCTCAGAAATCGCTCCTAGCTTGGGGGACCATATGGGACGCCGGGGGATTGAACCATGGTCCGTCTTAGGTCAGACGCATGCAAGGCAAACCCCTTACCGATCTGCCACCGCTCCTGCCCCTTTTGTTTCCTTTTTAAGTCTCTGCATTGGTGAGAGTTCCATAAGCTGCTGAACAGCATCTGTGTTACTAATGAGCATCCTTACTAGATTTTAAAGGAAATACTTTCAAAATTTAACTATTATAATGTTTGCTGTATGTTTCAGTGATTAGGGAAGTTCTTTCTATCTCATTTACTGAAATATATATTTTAATAATTGAACACTGATTTTAATTGAAAGCTTTTCTGGCTTATATTAGGATGATATGTATGTTCTCTTTTAATCTATTGATGTGGTAAACCATATTGCATTAGTTTCAATCTGTAAAGAAACTTAGCAAGAGTTGATGGCAGGAATACAGCGAGAGGCCCCTTGATTTGCACATGGCAGACCTGGGTTTGATCCTCAGTACCCCATATGGCCAAACGTAATCCCTGAGTGCAGAGCCAGGAATAAACCCTCAAGCATAGCCAGATGTGGCTCAAAAACCAAAAGCAAAATGAAAAAATGTTGAATATGATAGCTTGCAAAAATATTCAATTGGTGTCTTTCACTGACAGGAACCTGACTATAATTCATGAATATATGCATAAAAGTTGCTTTTCTTAGGAAGCATAACACACAAATGAGAATATAAATTTTATTTAATCTTTTAAAGTTAATAGTAAGGTGGGATTTAGTGGAACATCTGGGATGCTGAAGATCAAACCATATGTGTTACCATGGATTGAATCCAAGTCAGTTGCATGTAAGCAAATGCCTTACCCGATGTACTTACTATCTTTCTGGTCCCCCCACACATATGCAAAACATGCATTCTACCCATGAGCGTAATACCATAGACAAAATTATTTAGTTTGCCCAATTTTGAACTTTATATATCATACTGTTATACATTCATCTGTGGCTTTTTTTCTTTTCAGATTTTGGGGCACACATGGTTCTACTTAGGGGGTTAATTCTGGCTCTGCACTCAGGAATTACTTCTGGCAGACTTAGCTTGGAGGACTATATGGGATGCTCAGGATTGAATCCAAGTTGGCTGCATGCAAGGCAAGTACTATCTTGCTGCACTTTCTCTCAAGGTCCTATATTTTGCTTTTGAAATGTGTTTTCTTTTTTTTGGGTGGGGAGGGGGGTCACACCCAGCAGCACTCAGGGGTTACTCCTGGCTCTATGCTCAGAAATCGCTCCTGGCAGGCTGGAGGGACCATATGGAATGTCGGTATTCTAATCACTGTCCTTCTGTATGCAAGGCAAATGCCTTACCTCCATGCTATCTCTCCGGCCCCTGAAATGTGTTCTTTTAAATTGAAATGTATAGCTGTTGTTTTATTGTTATTGTTTTGAGTAAAGCATTAGACTATTAAGTTAATATTATCACTATATTAAATTATTTAATACTACATTCTTTCCTTTTTGTTCTTTGGGGCTTCCTAGAGATGCTGGGGATGACCAGGACTACACTAAGTTCCTGGAACCATGTGTATTGGGGTCCTGTACATGTCAGGCCATTCCTTTGAGATGACTGCCTATGGCACTCATGCCAGCGGTGGCACGCAAAGGCTTTGCAGCTGGCAAGCAGGAAGGTCCGCAATCAAGGTATGCGGCACATGCCACATAGTTTTTAGATACTAAAATCTTGCAATTAAGGTTTAATTGATGTGCTGGCACTTTTGAGGAAATTCTTTGGTTTTGTGTGGCAGTTTGAGCACTCGGGCTCAAAAAGGTTAGCCATCACTAACTACTAGTCCATTGTATCCATTCTCTTTCTGGTTTTTGTTTTGGGGCTACATCTGGGGTTACTTCTGACTCTGCACTCAAAAATTACTCCTGGCAGGCATGGGGGACCATATGAGATACTGGGAATTGAACTCAGGTCAACCACCTGCAAAGCAAATGCCCTACCCATTGTGCTATTGCTCCAACCCCTTCATTCTCTTATTACTTGACATTTGGGTTGTTTCTGGTTCATTTGCAACAACTAATGCTGTCATGGAAGATGCATATATAGCTATATTTACATATAAGGATAAATATTTGTATTGTTATGCACTTTATAACCAAACAGTTCACGTGAGTTGAGTGATGTGCTTTTAGGGTACATGTTAACAGACCATTTATATAATTTATTATAAAAAATTTATGGGGCCGGAAAGATAGCATGGAGGTAAGGCATTTGCCTTGCATGTAGTGGTTTGAATCCCAGCATCCCATATGGTCCCCCGAGCCTGCCAGGAACAATTTCTGAGCATAGAGCCAGGAGTAAACCCTGAGTGCTGCTGGGTGTGACCCAAAAACCAAAAAAAAAAAAAAAAAAAAAATCTAGGGACCAGAGAGATAGCACAGTTGTATCTATCTGTGCCTTGCACATGGCCAATCTAAGATGGACTTTGGTTTGATTCCCGGCATCCTATATTGTGCCCTGAGCCTGCCAGGAACAATTTCTGAGCGCAGAGCCAAAAACAAAATAAACAAACAAAATCTAAGCAGCAAACTCTCTAGCCTGTCAGTCATGTATTTGGTAAACAAAGTGCTATTAGAATCAAATTTATGGAAAGAGAAGTGAGGCAGGTTGTGTACATTTAATATCAGGTCTTGCCACTGTTTGTCAGTATTTTTCTCAATCCACACTCATTTTTATTTTTGAAATGTTATAGCAAATATTTGTGTGATTGGCTCTTCTGGTGGTGCTTGTTTAAATTCTATGCTCAAGGCAAATCTCTCGCCTTCTTGTCTCAGCCTTGCCCTAGTAAACCACTCATTAGCTCATGCTGCAATTAACTCTTCTGCAATCACTCTCTAACTGGTCTCTCTACTCTTACTTCTGCCAAGGATCTGACCATTCTTCATGTGGTAGCCATCCTATTCTTTGGAAAGTAATTTGTTTGTTTATATCACTCTTCTGCTTCAAACCAATGCATGTTGTTATTGTTGTCATTTTGTTGTTGGTATTATTAATTATTATTATTATTATTTTGGTTCACACAGGCAATATTCAGGGCATACTCTTGGCTCTGCACTCAGAAATCACTCCTGGTAGTGCTATGGGAACCATATAGGATGTTGAGGATTGAACCCAGCAAAAAAAAGCAAGTACCCTACCAGTTGTGCTGTTACCCAGCCCCTTGAATCTATTTAGAATAAAACCCAAACAAAGGGACTGGAGAGATAGCATGGAGGTAAGGCATTCGCCTTTCATGCAGAAGGTCATTGGTGTAGCAGGTCAGCCCCTGAAGAGGTTGACTGATGGAGGGATGGAGAATGAGGCCCTTTTCTTCCAGCTCGGAGCACGCGTCTGCCACCCTGTCTAGCCCACGGTTCTGAGGTGAAACGGCGGGTAAACAGCTCGCAGACAATCAGGCTCGTGGAAATATTTGCTTTATTCGGATGGATAAAACTGAAGTCCAAAGACTCAGATTCAGTTCCAGCCAGCCAAAAGCCCTCGCCTTCCACAGACCCTTGCTCTTATAGTCCAGAGTCAGGTCCCACCCAATGGTGGGATCAGATACCAACCAATGGTGGAAGCAGAATCAGGTCCTACCCTAGGGTGGGGGCAGAATGCCAGGTCACACCCTAGGGTAGGGCACAATCACCTAATCAGATTAGGGTGAGCAACATAGTAATCCCCCAAAATATTTACATACACAACAATTCCCCCTTTTGTTTTTAGTAAACAAACAATATTGTCTACAATTATTAAAAGAAAAATTAGTCACTAATAAAAGAGCGGCTGTTTGCATAAGCGCATCACAGGAAAATGTAAAGAAAAACTTCTAACCTAAGCACAGGGTGTCTAAAACCAGAAACATGTATCAAGGAATCAACTACAAGCTCCTGACAAGATAAATCTAAGATGTACATAGATCTTTCGAAGAGACACCAGAAAGGTTGTGTAGCAGGCAAGGAGAAGCACCTTTTCTTTATTTGTTGTTGTTGTTGTTGGTTTTTGGGTCACACCTGGCAGTGCTCAGGAGTTACTCCTGACTCCACGTTCAGAAATCGCTCCTGGCAGATACCGGCATTTGAACCAATGACCTTCTGCATGAAAGGCCAACGCCTCACCTCCATGCTATATCTCCAGCTCCATTTTCATTCAAGTTCAGGTAGACCAGAAAGCCCATCTTTGAGGGCATTGAACTAGGCCTTTATTTCAGAAGAAGAGGCTCATACACCCTCTGCACAGTGGGGAGCCACTGCAATGATGATCAATAGGTATCTGAACTTAGTCCAAGTTCTTAATCCAGTCTGAAGTCCATAAGATGTCTGAAATTGATGTCGACTATTTATAGATGGGAGCTTAAGTCACAAACCAAAACAAAATGTTTAAGGCAGAGACCCTCCCTGTGTAAATAAACAACTTGAGGGCCCATCCAAAATGGATGGAACCTTCTATAAACCTAGTATTTTGCCTATGATGCGCCCACGCAAAAAACCCTGAGAACAGACAAAAATATCATTTGGGAAATTATAGACAATAATATATAACTCACAAACCTAAAGTCAAGAAAGCAAAACCTTAATGTAATACAACATCGATTCCTAATATTAAAAACTAAAATAGAAAAACATTAATTACGATAGTCAAAAGAAGTGTAGTACCAAACATAACTTCAAAGGATTACAGTTATAGGAAAAACAACAGATGTAATTTCTACAGAGTTCAATACCAATCTGTAAATATGAGGGGTCTGGAACTCCAAAAGGACCGGCAGAAGACACTTGATGGGTCTGGAAAAGCGGGTTGAAGCCTTGTACAGGAGATAACATCAAGCTGAATGAAGAAGGAAGGCCAGTACAGTCATCCATGTGTCGGGGCATCCCCAAGCGTTACATCATTACATCATAAGTTGGTTGGGCTTCTGTATTTCCTTTGGGATCGGTGCAATCTTGGGGTAGCCATTGTAGAAACGGTCAACAATAGCATTTTGTATGTGGATGGAAAACCAGAAATTCAGATAGCACAGTTTAACTGGGATCCAGAAACTGTGGGTCTTGTCCATGGATCTTTTCTCTGGTGTTACATTGTGACACAAATCCCAGGTGGCTTCATTTCCAACAAGTTTGCAGCATATATGGTGTAAAACTCCAACAGTCATGGATTTCTTCTTCCCGCCGAGATCACGAAGCTTGTAGTTGTGGGTGAAGGAGATGGGTTGCACATGTGAAATCCTGAAAATTAAAATGTTAAGGACTAGGAAGAGAGAAGGAAGGATAAGGAAGACTAATTTGGGGAAGATAAAATTAGGAAAAAGGAAACTATATACAAAATATGCAGAACAGACAGACACTAAACAAGACATACACACACAGACTTCACAAAAAATATGGCCATAACACTCACTCATACTAAAAAATATTTGTTGGAAAGGATCCAAAATAGAGCAAAAGAAAAGAGAATTCAGCTGAATCAACTAAAAGCTCCTTAAAATGTAATAGCCGGCAATTGTTTAGATAAATCATTTCAAATTCACAAAAAAAAATTTTTTTTTTATGGTTTTGCCTAGCAGATCTGAAAGAGAATTTCATGCATAATACAAACATGGACAACTCTACTATACGTGTATATCAGTATATATACAAAGTTATTGTATAACAGTAACTTTATGATAATCAATCATAGGCAAGAAGCACTGTGAAGAAAGTCCACCTAAAATTATCATTATGTAAGCGTCTTAAAACCTAAATTGAGGGAAATAAAGCAATGATGTTAAAATAAAAAGAGTGAAAGTCGTTAAATGAGTATACCTAGAAAGAAAAACTACATTAATATGATGAGAAATTTTTCTTTCAGGTGAACCTTGACTAAATTAATTTGTAAAATTTCATGATTAACTGAGACCTAGAGCAATAATGAAATTAAGACATAAATCCATCCTACAAGGAGACACATTGGGGATTCATGATTTTCAATCTATATTCATTGATCATGCCTGTGGAAAGAATCCTAGAGCATTAATAGCAACTGATAAGGAAGTAAAATGATTATCTGGTGTTCATTGTAGATCTCTAAGAAGTATAAAACAGGATGTATGCTGCTGTGGATTTCACCAATGTATTAGGGACTTTTTTGATCTTCTTGTCATCAAAATTGATCCAGTGTTGTTTTGCAGCAATTTTACAGTATGAAGTACAGTGTCCATAGTGAACTTTACCATAATGGTTTGACACCGATGATAAGTTGTATTTCTTAATCTTGCTTTTATTCTCTGAAGTGAATTCCTCTAAATTGAGGTCTTCTAAAGGAAAATCTACATAAGTATGCAATTTTTTTATTTGTTTGCCATCAAAAGCAAAACGTTTCAAGTGTATTATAAGTACTGGTGGGAGTTTCCATAAATACGTTTTCTTTGAAAAATCCCTTCTATTTTTGCAACTGTTGCACAGAACTTTGTTGTCATTTCTTAATTCTTCTTCTTTAAAAAATTCAGAGAGGCATTCCTGTAATGTACATTTATCTGTAGATGTAACAGCCAAAGACAAATGAACAAATGTCTCATAAACCTCAGACTTTTGGTGGCAAGTGAGACACTGGAGTATAGATTTGAATTGTCCTTGAAAGAGATCATAAATAATAGATTTATGAGCCTTTTGGTGTTCTGGACTAAATTGTTCATAATTTTCATTTCCCATGAGATGTGTAGTTTTGTCTGTCATTAGATTTACAGTAAGCAAGTCCTGATGTAATCCCTCTATTAGGAACATCAGTAGTTCGTGAGGATCCTGCTGATTGTGTCCAGCAAACTGGTCATTAAGTAAACCAATTGTTACTTTGAAGCTTTCAGGGTTAATATATCTATGAAATCCATTTCCCATGGTTTTGATGAGCCGACCAAATTCTTCGGCTAATTTACCTTCATGCCCCATCGGATTTTTCTTGTTAATATCCTTTTTATAATGATCTTTATAAAAATACTGAGTTAAGTCTGAAATATTATACAAGCATTGCAATATTGAGTTCATGTAGCAAGAGTTTCCTATATTTTGGAGCCCAGTTAAGACAGGTTCCTGTCTTTCCTTTTGCATCTCGGAGTGTAAGGGTTTATCACTACCATCAGTCTCACTCATTGTATGGTGTGTGACAGCTAAATCGTTCCCTGCCCCAGAGACCTTAGTAATATTACTGCTGTTAGTGTCTGAAGTATTCTGTTTTTTCTCTGAAGGGGAGTTTGTAGTCTGAACCTGATCATTTGTGCTAGCCCGATTTCTAACAAGACGTAATGGAACCCAAAATTTCTTGGGAGGGTCATCATTTATAGAAACATAGGCATAACCCCTTCCTCTTAGGAGAAGATAGCCAGCTATCCATTTTTCATCCTCCTTGATCCAAATAGGTTTATGGGTTGTTTCTTGTCTCTGAATATCTTCTTTAAAATGTCTTTCCGCTGCAGTGTAGCTTTCCCCTCGGGGTAAGTTAAAGTAATTTAGTGTGATAAGAGTCAAAGATAGCAAATCCGTTGGTGGTAAACCTCTTTTTCTATTTTTTTGCAATTGAGTTTTTAAGGTTCTGTGAGTCCTTTCTACAATGGCCTGTCCCCTACAATTGTAAGGAATTCCTCTGAGATGTCTTATCTGCCATTCCTTACAAAAAAATTCAAAAGTTTTGCTAACATAGGCTGGCCCATTATCAGTTTTTATAGAATATGGAATACCCATCACAGAGAAACATTGTAAAAGAAAACTACAAGCAGCCTTAGATTTTTGAGAAGACATGGGAATTGCCCACATAAACCGAGAATAAGTGTCCACCACAACATGAAGATAAGGTTTCCTTGGAAATAAATCTGTTTGAGTTATATCCATTTGCCAAAGTTCGTTAGACTGTAAGCCTCTTGGGTTTGCTCCTGCTATGTGAGTCTTTTTTGTTAACGGTGCACATACGTTGCAGTTTTCTACGATTTCTCTAGCTTGCCTCCATGGAATTTGGTAATTCACATGTAAACGGCGAGCATTTGTGTGTAGGGCTGAATGTTCCTCTACAGGTGATTTAAATATAGGCATTGCTAGCAAGTCAGCAGTTTTATTTCCTTGAGCCATAGGTCCTGGAAGACCTGAGTGGGCTCTAATATGCGTGATGAAGATGGGCTCAGTTCGTTTTTGAAGAAGCTGCTGTAATTGTTTAAGTAAGTCCTGTATGATCGGGTTATTAGCATTAAGGGATGCAGTGGCTATCACATGACATAAATTTACCACATACAAAGAATCAGAAACTATATTCATGGCTTCAGATACATTTTCTAATAGGTAAATTAATGTTGCTAATTCAACTTTCTGTGCAGATTTATATTTGGTATCTATGGTCATATTAATGTTGTCTCTAGTTATTCCTCCTTTTCCATTTTGGGATCCATCAATGTAAAAAACCTTGGCATTGGGGATAGGGGAATCCCGAACAATTGAAGAAATAACAAACTGAGTTTTCTTTAAAAAGTCCCAAATTTTTCCTGCTGGATAATGGGAGGATATTTCTCCTGTGAAATCTGAGAGGGCCCTTTGTAGAGATTCATTAATTGGCAATATTGACTCAATTTCCTTTTTTGGTACTGGCAAAACTATTATATCTGGGTCAAAACCTAGTAAAGATATAGATCTGAGTCTTGCCTTGATAATAATCTCTGAAATCAGTTGCAAGTAGGGGACAACTGAGCGAGGTTGTTTGTTATGTAAATACACCCATTCCAAAGGTCCTGACTGTTGCATCAAGGCCCCTGTGGGGGTTTCTATAGTAGGGAAGATTAACAGTAATACCTTTTCTCCTGGGATGAATCTTGAGAGAAACGATTTTTGTAATCTGCTCAAGAAGATGTCCAATTCATTTTTTGCAGCTGTTGTTAAATTTCTCGGGCTATCTAAAGCAGGATCACCCTCCAACGTTTTAAACAGATTAGATAACTCTGCATTTGGGATTCCTAGTGCAGGGCGGAGCCAATTTACGTCACCTAAAAGTCTCTGAAAATCATTAAGCGTTCTGAGGTTTTCTTTTTTGATAGAAAATTTTTGTGGACGTATAGACGTCCGGTCCAAAATAAAACCCAAATATTGATACGGTGGCATTATCTGTATTTTTTCTAAAGCTATTTTCAGTCCTGATGTTTGTAAACAGTCAGTAACATAAGAGTATAATTCCTGTAAATCTGTTTCGTTGTTCATTGTGAGCAAGATATCATCTGTATAATGAAATATCATGGCTTGAGGAAATTTTTCACGAGCAGGGCTCAAAACCTTATCTACAAAAAACTGACACATGGTTGGGGAATTCAGCATGCCTTGGGGGAGAACAGTCCATTGGAAACGTCTGCAGGGATGGGTATTATTGAGAGAAGGAACTGAGAATGCAAAACGTTTTTTATCATCTGGGTGGATAGGAATATGGTAGAAGCAGTCTTTCAGATCAATTATAATTAGTGGCCATTCCTTTGGAATAACTACAGGTGATGGTAAACCAGTCTGCAATTTGCCCATAGGTATCATGGATAAATTTATAGCTCTAAGATCCATCAAAAGTCTCCATTTACCGGATTTCTTTTTTATAGTGAATATAGGTGAATTCCATTGAGAAAAAGATGGTTCAATATGTCCTAAACTTAGCTGTTCCTCCACTAATTCTGTCAGCACCTTTAATTTATCAGTTTTAAGGGCCACTGACCTGTCCAAATTGGTTCATCAGATTTCCATTTTATTTTTATTGGTGCTGGTGTTTTTACGGTAGTGGCCCCCACTAAAAATTTTGGGTTTTTAAATCAAAAGAAGGTTCGGGCTCTTCTGGAGCTAATGGGATGTGGAATTCTGCTTTCCACTGTTTGTGTAGGTCACGGCCCCACAGGGATGGTGAAAATGGGCCCACGTGAGGTCTGATTATTGCTTTTTGATTTTCTGGGCCGTAAAATAGTATAGTCCTCGTACTCAACAGACAGGAACTCAGGCCTCCTATTCCTTCTAGGGAATACGGGATTTCCTGAAGAGGCCAATTTTCTGGCCATTCTTTATCAGAAATTACGGTAACCTGAGCACCCGTATCTATCATTCCATCAAAGGGTTTGCCTTCCAAGTGAAGTTTGATCATTGGGTGTTCATCTTTACATTTAGTAACCAGAGCCACGATTGGGTTTTGAGCAGCACCCGGATCTGTGCTTCCAAAACCTCCAATTCTAGTCTTATCTGAAGTCCCAAATTTGACATAAGGCACTATTACTATCTGGGCAATCGCTTCTCCTTTTTTAAAGGTCCATGTAACTGGTACAGTAATAACTACAATGATTTCTCCCATAGAATCTGAGTCAATGACACCAGTGATTACTGATATACCCTTTATGTTGAGGGAATCAAACCCATGGTATCTGGGGGTGGCGGGCCTACAATGCCAGTTTCTAACATGTAAGGGCATGCTCCTGGGTAAATTGTAATGTCCTCTGGGCATAATATGTCTAATCCGGCACTCCCTGAAGTAGAGTGGATTAATTCCCTTATCGTGATGAATTTTCTTGGGCTGGGCTTGGAAGGATTATTGTCTGTGAACTTTGCCCCTGATTTGGAAGGGCCTGGGGGGAGGCCCTGTAGGCGTTTCCCTGCATCTTGTATGTGTGTTCTTGGGGAGCTGAATTTATAAGGAGACGACAATTTCTTTTGATATGTCCCTGTTTTCCACAATGGTAGCAGGTGATTTGCCTCCTGGGGACTGTGTTAAAACCTCTACTTAGGTTATTATTAATGAGGTTTCTGGATCTGCAATCTTTCGCCCAGTGGCGACCCCTTTTGCATTTTGGGCAAAGACCTGGTTTCCGGAAAGTGTTCTGTCCCCGAGGGGAGTAAGACATTGTTCCCTTGGTAACTGGGAAGGTTTGTACTGAGTCTGAGTGGGGTGGGGGTTGGGGTTCCACATAGACATTCCGGCAGGCATAAAGGTAATCATTCAGATCTGACTTTTCATTTAATGTATTCAATACTAATCTACAGGCTGAATTTGCATTATGATAGGCCACAGATTTTACTAGGAAGTTTCTTATCTCCTCATCTTCGACTTGTAACTTCAGAGCATCTTTAATCTTACCTACAAACTCTGCAAATGACTCATAAGGCCCTTGGGTAATTTTTAAAAAGTTTCCTCTACCAATGCTGTTAGAATCAATTTTTTCCCATGCTGACAATGCAATCTCCCTGATTAAATTTAAGATTTCCTTAGGTAAAGCTGCTTGTGTCTGAATATTTGCAAATTGATTTTCTGCCATCAATAATTCATACGATAGGGGCCGGAGAGATAGCATGGAGGTAAGGTGTTTGCCTTTCATGCAGGAGGTCATCGGTTCAAATCCCGGCGTCCCATATGGTCCCCCGTGCCTGCCAGGAACAATTTCTGAGCCTGGAGCCAGGAATAATCTCTGAGCACTGCCGGGTGTGACCCAAAAACCACAAAAAAAAAAAAAAAAAAAAAAATAATTCATACGATAGAGTAACACCTGCCACTTGCTTTTTCATACCATCCGGACTATATAATTTAGCTTTTACGCCTTCTGAATAGTACATTTCCCATTCAGTTCGCTGTTTAGACGACAGGCATATTTCAGCGATTCTTTTAAAATCATACAAAGTCCAAGATGAGTTATGACTCCAAAGTCTTAATAACTCCACACTGTATGGCGATTTTGGCCCATTTTCTTTACATGATCTTTTAAACCGATCTAATTCTTCCATCTGATAGGGTACATAGTTAGAAACATTTACCCCGTCTATAGGAGATAAGGCCTGATTAGCAAAATTACTCTGAATAGAGCTCTGAGACCGAGCATGTGGTTCATTTTTTGAATCTGCTCTGCTCTGCGATTCAATTTTGTGACTAGAAGGAGGCATACTTCGTGGAGTTAGCACTGGAGGTAGATCATTATCTGAGTCACTACTGTCAAGCAATTCACTAGAATCAGGCTTAACATTCTGAGTTGTTTTTCTTCCAGCAAAAATTTCTATATTGTTGATGGTGGGGCTGGATTCGTCAGCCTGCACCTTGGTCTGAGTTTTCGTCAGATAAATTTCCTTATTATCTATACTGGTTTTAGCCTCACCATTTCTACACTTTCTATTTCCTAAATAGAAATAACAGCAAATAACTATGCTCATAATAATAACGTTAGTCAACACAGAAATTCCACAAACTATGATGGCTAGAGACACTACACTTTTCATTTGAAATATAGACCACAACCATCCAACTGCAGTGATTGTCCTTAGATCAAAACCAATTAGTTTTAAACAAAATGGAATGATCCACTTGTATACTAGAGCACCAATGCGTAAGACTAAGGGTGGTAAAATCCACATGACTAACCACAGAAACCATTTGATGGTCAGCATAGGAAATTTCCAATGAAATATTTCACTTACAGTTCTGAGGGTCCAGGGTTCAGGTCCCTGTCCGGGCGCCATTATGTAGCAGGTCAGCCCCTGAAGAGGTTGACTGATGGAGGGATGGAGAATGAGGCCCTTTTCTTCCAGCTCGGAGCACGCGTCTGCCACCCTGTCTAGCCCACGGTTCTGAGGTGAAACGGCGGGTAAACAGCTCGCAGACAATCAGGCTCGTGGAAATATTTGCTTTATTCGGATGGATAAAACTGAAGTCCAAAGACTCAGATTCAGTTCCAGCCAGCCAAAAGCCCTCGCCTTCCACAGACCCTTGCTCTTATAGTCCAGAGTCAGGTCCCACCCAATGGTGGGATCAGATACCAACCAATGGTGGAAGCAGAATCAGGTCCTACCCTAGGGTGGGTGCAGAATGCCAGGTCACACCCTAGGGTAGGGCACAATCACCTAATCAGATTAGGGTGAGCAACATAGTAATCCCCCAAAATATTTACATACATAACAATTGGTTTGAGTCCCGGCATCCCATATGGTCCCCAAAGCCTGCCAGAAGCGATTTCTGAGCGTAGAGTCAGGAGTAACCCCTGAGTGTTGCCGGGTGTGACCCAAAAACCAAAACAAACAAAAAAGCCAAAAAGACTATTATGTAAAGGGTTCATCCCTTGTTATTCTTTATGTTTCAGGCTGTCATCTCCCTAAAGATGTTCATATATATATATATATATATATGTATATGTATATAAACCACAGTAATTCTTTGTATTGTTTTTCTTTTCTTCCTAATACCATGGTGATATATTTATTTGCTTACATTTTTTGGTGGGGGGAGGAATCACACCCAGTGATGCTCAGGAGTTACTTCTGGCATTGCACTCAGGAATCAGTAAATGTTATTGTAAAATTTTTTATTTCTTCTTAGCAGTGCTCAGGTAATATTCTTTTTTTTTTTTTTTTTTTTTTTTGTGGTTTTTGGGTCACACCTGGCAGTGCTCAGGGGTTATTCCTGGCTCCAGGCTCAGAAATTGCTCCTGGCAGGACGGGGGACCATATGGGGCACTGGGATTTGAACCGATGACCTCCTGCATGAAAGGCAAACGCCTCACCTTTATGCTATCTCTCCGGCCCCACTCAGGTAATATTCTTGACCATATGCTCAAGGAATAGGATAAGCATCCCACATGACATGCTGGAAATTGAACCAGGGTGAGCCATATCCAAGATTCCCTGCTGTATTATCTCTATGATCCCCGTTATCTTGAGTCTTCTCTATTCCTCTTCTCCTTCAGGTGCCTCCTCCTCCTCTTCTTCTTTTCTTTTTGTTCTTTTTTTTTTTTTTTTTTTTTTTTTTTTTTTTTTGTTTTTGGTTTTTGGGCCACACCCGGTAACGCTCAGGGGTTACTCCTGGCTATACACTCAGAAGTCGCTCCTGGCTTGGGGGACCATATGGGACGCCGGGGGATCGAACCGCGGTCCGTCTCCTAGGCTAGCGCAGGTAAGGCAGGCACCTTACCTCCAGCGCCACCGCCCGGCCCCCTCTTTTTGTTCTTGATCTTTTTTATTTTGTTGTTGTTGTTCTCTTCTTCTTTCTTCCTTTTCTTCCTCCTCCTCTTCCTCCTTATCTTCCTGCTCCTCTTCCTCCTTCTACTCCTCCTCCTCCTTTTCCTCATTTTCCTCTTCCTCCTCCATTTCTTCTCCTTCTTCTCCTTCCATCCTCCTCCTTCCTCCCCCTCCTCCTTTTTCTTCCTCCCCCTCCTTTTTATCTTCCTCTTCCTCCTCCTTCCTCCTCCACTTTTTCTCCTTCTCCTTCCTCTTCCTCATCCTTCTCCTTTCTCTTTCTCTTCCTCCTCCTTCTTCCTCTTCCTCCACCACTTCTCCTTCTCTCCCTTCTTTTTCTTCCTTCTCTTTCTTCTCGAGAACTTCACCTCCTCCTCCTCTTCCTTCTTTTCCTTCTTTTGTGGGGGCCTTACACCTGGCTGTGTTCAGGGTTTACTCCTGGCTTTGCACTCAGGAATCACTCCTGGTGGGCTCAGAGACTATATGGGATGCCCAAGATTGGACCCAGATCAGCCACTATCAAGGCAAATTACTCTCTCAACCCCCACAATCATTCTTTATCTAATAAAACATGGGCATTCAGGGGCCGGAGAGATAGCATAGCAGTAGGGTGTTTGCCTTGCATGCAGCCGACCCAGGATGGACGGTGATTTGAATCCCAGTATCCCATATGGTCCTCTGTGCCTGCCAGGAGTGATTTCTGAGTGCAGAGCCAGAAGTAACCCCTGAGCACCACTGGGTGTGACCCAAAAACAAACAAACAAACAAACAAACAAACAAAAAGAAACATGGGCATTCAGATCAATGAGTTAGAATTCTATTCTTTCATTTTCTCTATTTTTTGGAGGGGATTATATCCAGCAGTACTTTGGGGCTACTTCTGACTCTGTGCTCAGGGTTTGTCCTGTTGGTGCTCAGAGGGATTGAACTCTAGCCTCCTGAATGCAAAGCATGTACTACTCAGCTCATTGATTATGAAACTGACACACCGCCTACTGTGCTCAGTTCATAGAGTTTTCTCTCCTGCTTTCCCCCTTTTTTTGTGGGGAGCAGTCACACCTAATTGTGCTCAGGGGTTATTCCTAGCTCTGCACTCAGGAATCATTCCTGGGAGTGCAAAGGGTTGGGGAACCATAGGATGCAGGGATTGAACTCAGAATGGCTACATGCAAGATGATCACTCTACCCATTGTACTATCACCTCAGCACCCTTCCCTTTTTCTTTATGTCATATTCCAGAGGCTAAATGTACAAAAATTAAATCAATAGCTTTCCCAATTATGGGGATTCAGTAGTATAGATTTTTTTTGCTTTGGTTGATAAAAATGCATTAAAGTAAAGAGTTTGTTGAATCTTCTATCCCCAGGGCATTCTTTCAGCTGTCTCTCAAAGGTAAGCTGAATGCCTGTGACTCTCAAACTCCCTCAAAATCCTTAGGGAAAAGAGGCCCTTGTTTAATATTCTTTGCTCCATGTCTTGCAGCCAGACAGACTCTTCACACTTAATGTAAAGGGCTTCCAATTTCTAGCATGGTCTTTCAAATATTTAAATTAGATTATGTCTCTGCTCTTCCAAGGGTTTTTCCTTTCCCATGATATAAGATCCCCCTTTCCGGGGGGGCCGGGAAGGTGGCGCTAGAGGTAAGGTGTCTACCTTGCAAGCGCTAGCGTAGGACGGACCGTGATTTGATCCCCCGGCGTCCCATATGGTCCCCCCAAGCCAGGGGCGATTTCTGAGCGCATAGCCAGGAGTACCCCTGAGCGTCAAACGGGTGTGGCCCAAAAACAAAAACAAAAAAAAGATCCCCCTTTCCTACCATCTCATACATGGCTCTGGAATTTTATTTTACTTTTTTGGTTTTGGTTTTCAGCCATATCCAATGGTGCTCAGGGATTACTCCTGGCTCTGCACTCAGAAATAGCTCCTGGCAGGCTTGGGGTACCATATGGGATGTGGGGAATCAGACCTGGGTCTATCCCGGGTTGGCCATTATCTCTGTACTATTGCTCTGGCCCAGCTCTGGCATTTTTTAGCCCTCTCTTTAAATTCGCTTTCCAGACTTCACTGTTCTTTGTCTACCATCTTTCTTTCTTTTTTTTTTTTTTGGTTTTTGGGCCACACCCGGTAACGCTCAGGGATTACTCCTGGCTATGTGCTCAGAAGTTGCTCCTGGCTTGGGGGACCATATGGGACACCGGGGGATTGAACTGCGGTCCGTCCAAGGCTAGCGCAGGCAAGGCAGGCACCTTACCTTTAGCGCCACCGCCCGGCCCCTGTCTACCATCTTTCACATTAGCTTTCTGGTAAGTTTTTTTTTTATTTTCTTCTTCACTCTTTGCCTATATGTATCTTCCCTGATTCTCATCTTGTTCAGTACTGAAATTATTTTCTCCTCATAAACTGTCTTGTAGCATCTTATAAACAATGTCTTTGTCATATTCTTCACCTTATTTACTTATGTGCAATAAATTATATTTATTTACTAGTATTAATTTATATATCTATTTAATATCCATCTCTTCCACTGAGTAACATGCTGGGTGCAGACAGAACAGAGTTTGAGATGCTACAAGATAAACACCATCTACTAGGTCCCTAGACCTGTTGCAGGGAGGAATCATGACATAAGCTACATAATAAAATGAAAGATTATCTTTTTTTTTGGGGGGGAGCCACACCCAGCGTTGCTCAGGGGTTACTCCTGGCTGTCTGTTCAGAAATAGCTCCTGGCAGGCACGGGGGACCATATGGGACACCGGGATTCGAACCAAACACCTTTGGTCCTGGATCGGCTGCTTGCAAGGCAAACGCCGCTGTGCTATCTCTCTGCGCCTGAAAGATTATCTTTAAATAAGAAAAATGATAGTGGGGGCCAGAGAGATGGCATGGAGGTAAGGCGTTTACCTTTCATGCAGAAGGTCATCGGTTCGAATCCTGGCGTCCCATATGGTCCCCCGTGCCTGCCAGGAGCAGTTTCTGAGCACAGAGCCAGGAAAAACCCTTGAGCACAGCCGGGTGTGACCCAAAAACCACAAAAAAAAAAAAAAAAAAAAAAAAAAAAAAAAAAAAAGAAAAATGATAGTGGGGGCCAGAGAGATAGCACAGGGGTAGGGCATTTGCCTTGCACACAGATAGATAGTGGTTCAAATCCTCGTATCCCATAAAATCCCCTGAGCCTGCCAGGTGTGATTTCTCAGTGAAGAGCCAGGATAATCCCTGAGTGCTGAAGGATGTGACCCCTCCCTAATGATAGAGAATAGTATTATACAGATATCTATATCCCAGTTATTCATTCATGCTGTGGGCTGTAGAAATTTCCTGGCAATTCACCAAAAATTCTCTCCCTTCACCCTGCCTCCCAGACTGGAAAGATGGTACAGCAGGTAGGGAGTTTGCCTTAAAAAGAGCTGACCTGGGGGACGTAGAGATAGCAAGGAGGTAGGGCATTTACCTTGCATGCAGAAGGTCAGTGGTTTGAATCCCGGCATCCATAAGGTCACCTGAGACTGTCAGAAATCGCTGACGATTTCTGGGCATAGAGTAACCCTGAGCACTGCTGGGTGTGACCCAAAAACCAAAAAAAAAAAAAAAAGAGCTGACCTGGATGTGATCTCTGGCAACCCATATGGTCCCCTGAACACCACTCTGGAGTGATTCCTGAATGCAGATCCAAGAGAAACACCCGAGCATAAGGTAGGGCCCCAAAATACAACAAACAAATTCCCTTCCTGATCAAAGTAGCAGCAGAAATTTTACGAGCTAAAAATTTCCCCTGTCTACAAGTATAAAAAGGTTGAAGAGCACTATATGTCATACTATATGTCATACACACACACACATATAAACACGTGCAGATAGAGAAACACACAACATAAAAAGTTGGTAATGGAATGTCTCAAACTCTGGCTTAAGAGGGTAGACTGTTGGGGCCAGAGAGATAGCATGGAGGTAAGGTGTTTGCCTTTCATGCAGAATGTCATCGGTTTGAATCCTGGCATCCCATATGGTCTCCTGTGCTTGCCAGGAGCAATTTCTGAGCATGGAGCCAGGAATAACCCCTGAGCACTGCCAGGTGTGACTCAAAAACCAAAAAAAAAAAAAAAAAAAAGAGAGAGAGTAGACTGTCGCTAATTACTTGATGACCTAGGAAGAAAATGTCCATAGGATTAGAGTCATCACTGATGACTCTTGGCAGGCTCAGGGAACCATATGGGATGCTGGAAATTGAACTGAATCCTTCCTGGAATGGCCACGTGCAAGGCAAACACTCTACCACTGTACTATCACTCTGGCCCACTTGCCCAGTATTTTAATATTATAAATAGGGCATTATTTTGACTTTAAAAAATATAGAAAGTGGGGCCAGAACAATAGCACAGTGAGTAGGGTTGTTTGCCTTGCACATGGCTGACCCAAGTTAGAACCCTGGCATCCCATATAGTCCTCTGAGCCTGCCAGTAGTGATTTTTGAGCTCAGAGCCAAGAGTTACCACTGAATACTGCTAGGTATATCCAACCCCCTACTCCAAATATATATATATATATATATATATATATATATATATATATATATATATATATATATGGTGCTTGCCTTGCATGAGGATGGACTGGGTTTTATCTCTGGCATTCCATATAGTCACCTGAACCCACCAGGTGTGATCCCGAGCTCATAGCCAGAATTGACCCCTGAGTACGGCAGGGTGTTACTCAAACAACAACAACAAATATATATAAAATATATATAAGATATATATATATATATATATGCACATATATAGGAAATAGGATATATTATTCATGATATTTCTTTCTTTGGGTGATACTGAAAAATGAACCCAGCATGAACACATGCTCTACTGTGAAGCTACTCCACTGACCTCATAAAGTTCATCTAATGTCAATAAGGAGACATTATGAAATACTCAGTAGGAAAAAAGAGTGATTGAGGTTGGAGAGATAGTACAGCTATCTCTATCACAAGGCTGACCCAAGTTTAATCCCTGGTATCCCATATTGGTGCCCTTGAGCACCTTCAGTAGTAATTCCTGAGTGTAGAACCAGGAGTAACCCATAACCCATGAACATTGCCAAGCATGGTCCACAAACTAACAAAAAATTGAGAACTACTGGATTAAATTTAGTTATATGTTAATAACAATAGCAATATTAGTAGCTACTCTTAGTCTTCCAATATTAATAATAGCAATATTACTATCTAATATCAGTAATAGAAATATTAGTCTGTTAGTGCCCACTAAAATTATTTTTATAAAACATTCATTGTTAAAAGTATATAAATTATATATGCTTAAGATTCCTCCTAATTATATATTATATTTATAATTATAAATGTATATTATAAATTATAAATGTATAATTATAAATTATAATTTCTAATTATAAATGTCTTAACTTTTTTTTTTTTTCGGTTTTTGGGTCACACCTGGCAGCGCTCAGGGGTCACTCCTGGCTCTATGCTCAGCTCTCAGAAATCACTCCTGGCAGGCTCAGGATTCCATATGAGATACCAGGATTTGAATCATCGCCCTTGGGCATGCAAGACAAATGCCCTACCTCCATGCTATCTCTCTGGCCCCTTATTTCTTTAATAACAGAGATTTAATTTTATTTCATGTCTTAGTTTATATTTCACTATAACATTGTTGACACATACAAGGAAAACACATTAAAACAAAACAACAAAAAAACAAACTGAGGGGCCAGAGTGATAGCATAGTGGGTAAGGCAGTTTGCTTTGCACACAGCCACCAGGGTTTGGCCCCCAGGTATCCTAAATGATCCTGGAATCTGCTAGGAGTAATTTCCCAGAAGTAACCCCCGAATACTGCTAGGTGTGGCCCCAAAACAAATCAAACCAAACCAAAAAACCTGACATCTAAATTGAATGTTTAGATATTTAGTGAACCTGAGGTGAAATTAAAGTTTCCTTGCTAAGCAATTATTTCATGATTCTGTAATTTCAATTTTATGGAAATTATTTATTTATTTTATTATTTATTGTTATGATCATCATTTATTATTATAACATAAAATTTTATTATGCAACTTAATTGTTCACCAAATAATTGTTTCTAGGTTTGTTAGTGAAATAATGAATAGTAAACACAATTATATAAAAGAATGAATGAAATGAAGGCGTCCCACTAAGACATTAAGTTCACATATCTAAAATTGCAACCTTTTCTCCCATTTCCTTTCCCTAAAACGTTTTCCTTATCAGCTGTATTATATTGATTGCTTTATTTTGCGGGGAGGAGGGAGGAGCCACACACAGTAGTAGCGAGGGGGGCTCATAAGTGGTGAAGGTTTCATGCAAGGTAAAAGTGCCTTAAACCCTGTGCTATTTGATTCTTTAATAATAATTTATTTAAAAAATTGCCTCCTTGGGGCCGGAGAGATAGCATGGAGGTAAGGCGTTTGCCTTTCATGCAGGAGGTCATCGGTTCGAATCCCGGGGCCCCATATGGTTCCCCCGTGCCTGCCAGGAGCAATTTCTGAGCCTGGAGCCAGGAATAACCCCTGAGCACTGTCGGGTGTGACCCCCCCCAAAAAAAAAACCCACAAAAAAAAAATTGCCTCCTCTTTCTCCCCTTACTCCCAACACAGGTTAGCATAGATAAAAGGACTTTCTAATTTTTTTCCCTGACAGAAACAGAAAAAAGAAAAAATACACTGGGAAGCACATTTGTGAAAATTACTGTATCTACAATGAAGTCATTAAACAATAGCAGGAAAAAAAAGGAGTTTCTAGAATTTTGTGTTTTGTTCACCAATAACTAGTTGTTGCATGAATGGGTGAATATGCATGCAATAAACAAAAAATAAAATAAAATAAAAAGAAAGAAAAAAGAACAAACAAAAACCTCCCCCAACCCAGTGGCTGTTTCCATTGGGTTCTTTCCACCAGCGTTCTAGGTGCCAAACAGGATGAACCTGGAAATGGATTGAGCAATCTTCAGACTCGCGCTTGCAGGCATGAAAAAGTGGCTTCTATTGTAGGGAGAGGAGGAAACCCGTGGATGTGTGTGGAGTTGGTAAACTTCATGCACAGGCTGAGCGATGAAGACCTGGAACGAAAACAGCCCGTGACAGGCTGCAAATCGATGTTGCAAGAATGTCCCCACATTTCTATTTGCAAAAAACACATTTTTTCTTTTTCTTTTCTTTTTTTAATTTTTATTGTGACCAAAGTGCATTACAAATCTTTCACTGCATCATTTAGGGTACATAGTGACAATGAATGAGAGGCATTCCCACCACCAGTGCTGTCCTCCCTCCACCCCTGTTCCCAGTATGCATCCCATATCTCCCTCCTCTACCCTCCAGTAGTGCAACTGGTCTCCACTTTACAGCTTGTTGTAGATTGAGCATCCATTCCATCGTCATTGAAGATAAAAAGGATAAGAAAAAGGGGAGAAAAAAATTCGGTGACAACTACCAAAAAAAAAAAAAAGAAGAGAGAGAAAAAAAAGAGAAAAATGGAAGAAAAACACATTTTTTTTTTGATAAATGCATGGGGGGTGGGGAGCTTCTGTTCTCCGGCTCATCCGTCTGGAACAATTTTAATTATTTCTTTACCGGGGACGTGAAATAAACCTGGTTAGCTCCAGAATGCTCCAACATGGTACAAATTAGGCGAGCCAAAGTCAAGTTATCCCGCGCTTCTCCTGCACCCCCCCAAAAACACCTGCCTCTTCCCCCCCAAACTTTAGCTACCTCCCGTGGGCGGGACAGAAGAGTTCTCCATCTCCCCCACCCCCCTTTTTCTTTTTACCCAGGGTAAGGAGTCAAATAAACCACACACACCCTGTTCAAGTTTTGACATTCCACCTTGGGAGCAAAAAAAAAAAAAAAAACCCAACCTCCCTCACAAAACCCACCCCACTTTCAGGGGCAAAACAAACACACAAGAAAACCATAATAATAAAATAAAATAAAATAAAAAAAAGAAGAAGGAGAAAAAAAAAAAACAAGAAAAATAACATAAAAATAACGTAAAAATAACAAAAATAAAATAAAAATACAAGAAAAACAAAGAAAAAGAAAAAACAACAAAAATAACGTAAAAATAACATAATAATAAAATAAAATAAAATAAAAAATGCAAGAAAAAAAGAAAAAGAAAGAAAAAATAAAAATAAAATAAAAAATAAAAAAAGATAAAATGAAATGACAGCGGGAGCTGCAGCCCGAAAAAAAAAAAAAAAAAAAAAAGCCTGCTAGCGAGTCCAGTCAAGCAAGCAAGTAAGCCCAGCCACGTGAGGCGGGTCCAAAGGGGAGGGCGTAGAAAAAAACTACAACTCCCGGCAGGCACCGGGGCCCGCCTCCGGTCGGAAGAACTCCAACTCCCAGAAGGCCTCGGGAGCGACGTTCCCCCCTCCTCGCCGGCTCCTCCCCCTTGCCCGAGCCTCCCGTCCCGCGTGCGCCTGCGCAGAGGAGGCCGGCGGAGTCTTTTACCCGAATGTAAGATGGTGGTGGCCCGTCTGGCTGTGGCAGCCGCCGAAAGCTGAAGCGTCTCTCCGCTGTGTCTCAGTCGGCCCGTCAGAGGTCGGACTCGCGGGAGCGGACCCGGGCCCGGCGCCGAAGGCAAGCACGGGAGCTTTCCTCCTCCCTCGACGACGACTCCCGCGCCGGGTGGGGGGAGCCCGTTGGGCGCAGAAGACGCGGCCGCGGGGTGGAGCCGGCGGAGGGGAAGCCGGCCGCGAGGTCAAGGCAGGCGGTGAGCGAGAGCGAGAGCGGGCGGGCGGGCGGCGGGCGAGCCAGCCAGCCAGCCAGCCGGGAGCGAGGTGGGGAGCCGGGCCGGGCGCCTACGAGAGCGCGGAGGCTTCGCCGGGACGGTGCAGGCCGCACCCCCTCCCCTCCCGGTCCGCGCCTCCCCCGCCCCCACGCTTCATCCTCGCCTTCCTCCTCCTCCTCCTCCTCCTCCTCCTCCTCCTCGGCCTCCCCCGGCGCCGGAGCGAGCAGTTAGTTGAGCCGCAGGAAAAGGGAGTGAGCCGGCCGGGCGGCCGCGCGGCTGCTCCCGACCATTCGCTTCCTTCCCCGCTCCCGGAGCAAACCCCACACGCAGCCCCGGGCTCCCCGGCCCCCCCCCGGACCCCCGGCTCCCGGGCTGGGGCTGTGCTGTGCTGTGGGCTTGCTTGGGCGCCCGCCCTCCACCTCCGATCGGCCGCACGTCCGTCTTGAAGAGGGAGGGAGGGAGGGAGAGAGGGGGCAGCTCAGTTGGTCCCTGTGTTTATGTTGTATTTTCCTCAGGGGCACCCCACACCCCCACGCTGACGTCCTTTCCCCGGCACCCCCCTCCCTGCAAGACTTAACACCCCCACCCCTCAGACTGCACTCGCAACTCCGACCTGCGCTGCTCAGGCTTCATCCGCTGCTGCATCCCTGGTCCCTGTCTCTTTGCTGCTGCTGTTGCTGCTGTCTAGGGTGGAGGGATGGATGTGTGTTTGCACCCCGGCTCTCACTTAGGAGTTAGCTTTTTTTTTTTTTTTTTTTTGGCAATCAAATAACCCCCCACTCTACCCCCCCCCCTTTTCCCGGACTCCTGGCACTTCTTCCATCCTTCACCCACCCACCCCACACATACACCCGAGCTGCCCCATTTGCTGTGTCGCCCGCCGGGAACCACATCTGTCATTTTTTTTCTTGCCCTCCCTCAAAGCTGCCCCTAGAGCGGGCCGGATGGTATGGAGGGTGATTTGCTCTTGCTCCTTGGAACCCACCTGTTTCCCCGCTTGCTTGCTTGCTTGCGACTTGTTTCTTCTTTATCCGTTTACTTCTCACCTGTCTAGACAGCCACCCGGCACCTAAGATCTCCACCACCCTCATCTCACCCTGGGGTCCTGGGTCGGCTTCCTGTCTTCCCCCAAAAGAGGGATGCCCCGTGTGGGCCCCGGGAAAAGTCAAGGAAGTTGCCCAAGTGGATGGATGCTGCGATGCATGGGATGGACTATTAAACGTTATGCATAGTAGATGCATCCTTTTTTTTTTTTTTTTGCCAGGCTCCTTCCCGGGATAGGGCATGTTTTGGTGTTATTTATGTATTTATTTATTTACTTACTTACTTTTGGTTTTTGAGTCACACCCGGCAGCGCTCAGGGGTTACTCCTGGCTTGATGTTCAGAAATTGCTCCTGGTATGCTCGGGGGACCATATGGGGTGCCGGGATTCGAACTGCCAACCTTCTGCTTGCAAGAAGGTCGCCTTACCTCCATGCCATCTCTCCGGCCCCGTTTTTTATTCTTTATTTTTTGCTTTCTGAGATGTAGGGGAGGATTATTCGCCCTGTTCACGATGGGTTTGCTTGTTTGTTGCTTTGGTTTGTTTTCCCTATGTTTTAATTTTCTTTCCTTTCTTTTCCTCCCTTTTGGATCAGTTTTCTCCTTGCAAGTAAGTTGCCTTGTGAATTGCCTCGCACCCCAGGACGCTTGAGTGTGGGCTCAAGATTCTGCTACCAAACATGAGCTCGAGCATTTCCAAATAAGATCTCTCTCTCTCTCTCTCTCTCTCTCTCTCTCTCTCTCTCTCTCTCTCTCTCTCTCTCTCTCTCTCTCTCTCTCTCTCTCTCTCTCTGGCTTGTGGGAACGTTCTCTCTTTTAACATCTCTAGGATAATAGATAGCGGAATATATTCTCTTGAGAACATTAGCTTTTCACGTAAAAGAAAAATAGATTTTGGGGGAGTAAAATTAAATCCCCCCCTTTTTTTTTCATTGAAGAGAAAAGGACAGGGAAAGGAAATGGCAGAGTTGTGTGTGCACATGTGCGTGGAAACACTTACTATCTCTACATTAAAGAACAGAAAGCTAGACGTGCCTTATGTTGTCCATTTTTGATGATAGCGAATTTGAAATGTAGTGACTACTGGGGAAGAGTCTTAACTATAATCAAACCACTGTGAAATGATTAATAGAAAAGCAAAAAAGATTACCAGGCAGATGAATTTCACTTTTTAACATAATAAGATATTGTGTTCTTTCTTTCTTTTTTTTTTTTTTTTTTGTGTTTTTTTTGGGTCACACCCGGCAGTGCTCAGGGGTTACTCCTGGCTCCATGCTCAGAAATTGCTCCTGGCAGGCACGGGGGACCATATGGGACGCTGGGATTCGAACCGATGACCTCTTGCATGAAAGGCAAACGCCTTACCTCCATGCTATCTCTCCAGCCCCAGATATTGTGTTCTTAACGTCTGTTTAAAAGTGTTTTTTTAAAAGTGTTAAAAGTCAATAATAGCCATAGCTTTCTGTATTTTATTTGCATAAGTGAAAGCACTTTCCCTTTTCATCACTTTTTTACATCATTATGATTTTTATAAATTTTACTTCTCATGTTTGAATAATACTCCATTTGGTATTATATTCACCTGATTGTGATAAATGGCTTTATTTATTTTTTTAAATCAAAAATTGTAAGCCAAGATCAGAAGAGCTGTTTATAAAACTTCTTTGTCCTTTTGACTACTATAAGTCCCAGTTTGGTAAAACTTAAGTCCCTGCTCTTCTGAGATTGGATGCAATTTATGCAGCAAATCTTATTCTGTTATAACCTGAGGTATTAAAAGAATTGCTTACTTTGGGGCCGGAGCCATGGTGCAAGTGGTAGGGTGTTTGCCCTGTACACACAACCTAGGACGGACGGCTCGATCCCCCAGCATCCCATATAGTCCTCCAAGCCAGGAGCGATTTCTGAGCGCATAGCTCCTGAGCATCACTGGGTATGGCCCAAAAAGCAAAAAAAAAAAAGTGCTTATGTTTATCAGTGAGAATGTATTGAATATAATTAATCTTCTACTCTAAGTGAAAAATATATATCGCTTGTCTTCATGACCCATCGGTAGAGAAGCTCTTCACTTTGAGTAAGTTTAACACACAGAAACCCTTGGCAGTCATATTTGGCTGAATTGTAAGCACCGTGTCTTAGGATAGGCAGAAGAGGTAAATATTTTTTTTTTTTTTTTGGTTTTTGGGCCACACCCGGCAGTGCTCAGGGGTTACTCCTGGCTGTCTGCTCAGAAATAGCTCCTGGCAGGCATGGGGGACCATATGGGACACCGGGATTCGAACCAACCACCTTTGGTCCTGGATCGGCTGCTTGCAAGGCAAACACCGCTGTGCTATCTCTCCGGGCCCAGAAGAGGTAAATTATTCTAAATATCTTTTTTGGTGAAGATGTCATGTGTGTCCCTCCCTACTTCCCCAATAACCATCATATTCATAGTTTCAGCACTTTGAAGTTAAAATAATTTTACTTTCAGATGTTTAATTTATCCGAAGAAGTTTGTTATCTAAAACTCTCTGACATTTGCTAGGAATAGAAAGTTGAGAGTTAACTTTTTTTTAATGATTTTTTTTGAAGTGGCGTGTACATTGTAGCTTCAGACTTGTGTTTATTATTTTTTGTTTGTTGACTACACATGGTGGTATGTGGGGTACTCCTAGTTCAGTGCTGGAAGTTGTTGTTGGCAGTGGGACTGAGCTCAGATATCTTCTTGCAGTTCATGGGCCCATTTATTTCTCTGATACACTTTGTGTTTTTTTAATAGAAATAGTTTGGAATATGGAGTGTCAAGTTCAGCAGTTGATTGAATTAAACATCCTTCAGGTAAAATTTCTAGAGGAAAGTTTTTGGATAGGAATTAATTAAAACATTTGTTTCCATCAAATAGTGTAGACTAATTTTTTATTTTATTAGCATTAGACAGCTAAAATCAAATGGAAGAATGTAGGAAAATAGTATAATGTACTTCGGTTCAATCTAGATGTGTGCATTAGGGATGATTTGTGACTTATTTTTTTGTTGGAAGGAGTTGCTTAAGAATGAAGTTCTGTGCCTGGAACAATAGTACTGGAGGACACCTGTTTTATATACTGCCAACCTGGGTTCGATCCCTAGCATCTCAGAGCATATGGTCCACGGAGCACTTCCAGGAATAATTCCTTAGTGCAGAGCCAGGAGTAAACCCTGAGCATCACTGGATGTGGCCCCAAATTCTTTCCCTTAAACCCCTAAAAGAAAACTAGCAATAAGGGAGTTTTATTTATTTCTTTTTTCTTTTTCTTTTTGTTTTTGGGTCACACTTGGGAGTGCTCTGGGGGTTACTCCTGGCTCTACGCTCAGAAATCACTCCTGGCAGGCTCGGGGGACCATATGGGATGCCGGGATTCGAACCCTCGTCCTTCTGCATGCAAGGCAAATGCCTTACCTACATACAGTCTCTCCGGCCCCAAGGGAGTTTTATTTTTAAAATGGTTTTATATGTTACAAGAAAGAAATATCTATGATTTTAGGACTCTTTATTTTTCAGTACTCCCAGTTTTAAAGTGAAGCTTCACTATTTAAATTTGTTGTTGTTGTATCTGTGAATAATACTGGTTTTAACTGTTTCAGCTCAGGGAATTTATAAAGACCATTCAGGTCAATATTGAAAGCTTCAGCCTAACTGAAAATAGTGTTCTGTCAGTAAGTTTATATATTAGCTCAACTTTATGTGAGGGAAGTTGGATTCATTCAGCTCAGGTGCTTCCAAAGAAAAACAGTATGGAAATAGGTTATAGAGGTTTTTGCTATTCTAGAAATAGTATAACGAGAATGTACTACATACTTTTCTCAAAGGATTGCCTAATCTAAGTGGAACTGAAAATGGTTTTCAACCCGTTGAACCATCAAGCATTAGATAAAACTTATTAACACACTGAGATTTAAAAAGACTATTACCTCTGAGATATTTGGAAAAAATCCATGAATACTCATTCTTCATATAAAATGTGGCAGTATATCATATCTGATTATTTTAAAGACAGGACTTTTCTTTTTAATTAAAGGTGGGAGTTAAATTGTAAGGGTGACAACTCTTTAATGTTACAAAGAAAGAAGATACTTGGAGCATTTGTTTGTTTGTCTTTGGGACAAACCCTGCAGTGATCATGATTTACTCCTGGCTGGCTCAGGGGACCTTATAGGATGCTAGGGAATCCTACCTTGGTCAGCTGCATGCAAGGCAAGTAAGTGCCCTACCTACTGTATTACTCAGGCACACGTGGTACTTTTAAATGCATTTAGTGGACTTCTGGAAGCTCTTTATCATTGTCTTTAGTCATTATGATGTGACCTGTATTTGAAAAGATTGTGTCATATATATCAACTTTGCAAATATGCTAAAATCGAGTGGGCTTGTCACATTTCTCTGTCATTTATTTATATTTTAGTTAGAGATAGTTCATAGAAAATTTTAGCATTGGGGCCGGAGAGATAGCATGGAGACAAGGTGTTTGCCTTGCCTGCAGAAGGACGGTGGTTTGAATCCTGGCATCCCATATGGTTCCCTGAGGCTGCCAGGAGCGATTTCTGAGTGTAGAGCCAGGAGTAACCCCTGAGCACTGCGGGTGTGACCCAAAAACCAAAAAAAAAAAAAAAAGAAAAAAAAAAGAAAATTTTAGCATTGTTTTAGCCCTCTAGATTAGTTCTATAGCAAACTTTTATGTGAAAAAGAAGAGATATTACACTCTGCACAGGAGATTACTTTATTTGCTTGGAAAACTCAGCTTTAAACATAGTAAAACTACAAAGCAAATTGAGGATGAGTTTACTTTACCCTTGAGGTGTTTATTTGTGAAGATGGTTTTGTTTATTTTTAAAAATGAGGACTTGAAATCACTCTTGTTTTTTCTCTTTTTTTGGTCTTTGGGATACAGCCAATAGTGCTGGGGTAGCTTCCACCTTGTGATCTTCCTTAGTGTTCCCTGTGCTCAGGGGACCCTGGAATAGGACCTGGGGCTCTGCACTGGCCCTTTGAGCTATACTCCTTTGTCCAAGGACACTTTCATTTTTACTAAACTCTGTTTATCCAGAAGAATCGACGTGCTTTCAGCTGCAGTTGCATTGGGTTATACACAGATAACTTCTTTTTCTATTATTTTTTTTTTTATTGCTTTCATAGGGAAGTATCTAGGCAGTGATTGTTTTGCATTAATTTTCTCAAGTGATATAGTATTAGGAAAAACCATGCTCTTTTTGTGCATTTTTAGATAATTAAAAGCAATTTTTTTTTTTTTTTGCTTTTTGGGCCACCCTCTGTGATGCTCAAGGGTTACTCCTGGCTATGTGCTCAGAAATCACTCCTGGCTGGGGACCATATGGGATGCCTGGAATCGAACCAAGGTCTGTCCTGGATCAGCGAGTGCAAGGCAAAGCCCTACCGCTGTGCTATCACTCTGGATCCAGATTTATTTATTTATTTATTTATTTATTTATTTATTTATTTATTTATTTATCTTTGTGGTTTACCGCTGTGCTATCACTCTGGATCCAGTTTTATTTATTTATTTATTTATTTATTTATTTATTTATTTATTTATTTATTTATCTTTGTGGTTTTTGGGTCACACCCGGCAGTGCTCAGGGGTTACTCCTGGCTCCATGCTCAGAAATAGCTCCTGGCAGGCACAGGGGACCATATGGGACACCGGGATTCGAACTGATGACCTTCTGCAGGAAAGGCAAATGCCTTACCTCCATGCTATCTCTCTGGCCCCCAGATTTATTTTTTTAATTACAGTAACTAAAGTCTCATTTCTTTCTTTTTTTTTTTTTTTTGGGCCACACCCATTTGATGCTCAGGGGTTACTCCTGGCTAAGTGCTCAGAAATTGCCCCTGGCTTGGGGGATTGAACCGTGGTCTTTGCTTGGCTAGTACTTGCAAGGCAGACACCTTACCTCTAGCGCCACCTCTCCGGCCCCTAAAGTCTCATTTCTTGAGTAGAGAAAATAAATATGTAGAAGGGGAAATTTGATCAGATGGGTTTGTAGATATGCTTAAAAATTAGTTTGGAAAAAAAATAGAGCTAAAAGTATTAGAATAATAAAATGTCAACGTTGGGAGTAGTAGGTGTTGTATTACTGCTCTTGGGGGATTTAGTGAATGATGTAGGGAAAATGGTGATTGAATTTTGAAGAGTAGTCATAAACTAAAAGGAATATCAAAGCATTCTTAAGCTGAAACAAGCAAATACATTGTCATTAAGCCAAATATTTAAAATTTCTTGTGTGTTTTTTAGCCCTTTGAATAAAAGACTGATTTTTCTGTTTATTTAAGAGCTGGCTAAATCATTTCCTATTCAGGCAGTAAGTTGCGAATTCCTTGAAAAACTTTGGCTGATTTTAGTCAGTGTTATTGAACGTTGATTATTGTGTGGCTTTTTTCTTGTATTTTGTTTACAGGTTATTTGTGAGTGCTGTAATCGAAAATTTAAAATACAAATAGCATTGCTTTTGATGATCATTTGAGTTTTTAGTATACAAATTTTACTCATTATTATATGACTTATGATGCTGCAAATTCTATCAGCTTGATTTTTCCAGAAACGTTTTTTTTTTTCATTTTTTTTTTTTCAGTTACATCTTCCTTACTTTGAAAAAATGGGGACCTAGCTGTTTATTAAGAAAATATGTGTTTGGGGCCTGAGAGATAGCACAGTGATAGGGCGCTTGCCTTGCATGTAGCCGATCCAGGACAGACGGTGGTTTGAATTTTGGCATTCTATATGGTCCCCCATTCCTGCCAGGAGCAATTTCTGAGTGCATAGCCAGGAGTAACCCTGAGCGCCACTGGGTGTGACCGAAAAAGCAAAAAAAAAAAAAAAAAAAAAAAAAAAAGAAAATGTGTGTTTTGGGCTGGTGATAATATTGACTAGGACCCTTACCTTGTATGTGTTGATCCATGCTCCTTCTTGGCCATCTCTAGCCCCACCAGGAGTGAGATCTGAATGTAGAGAGCTGGGTGTGACCTGGAAAGCACCCACCTCCCAAACATATTTTGATTTTGTCATTTAAAATGAAATAAAGATGTTACTACTTTAAAAAGGGTGGTAGAAAAGATAGTATAGTAGTTAAAACACGTGCCTGGAGATCATTGAGCTTTATTTACTGTGAGTGACTCCCAAGTACTGCTAACACAGGATGTGACTCCTACTTCCCCCCCCCAAAAAAAATCCCTCAATGTGAAATTTATTTATTTATTTTGTCTCACCAGTGATGTTCAGGAATTATTCCTGGCTCTGTACTTAGGTTTCATTCCTTGAGGGTTTTGTGACCATATGGGGTATCAGGGTCAAACCCAAGTTTGATGCATGCAAGGCAGGCACCCTGCCTGCTGTATTATTACTGGCCTCTCCGTGTGAAAAATCTTAAACTTCTAAAACGTTTTTGCTTTTGAGGCCACACTTTGTAGAGCTCAGTCAAGTCCATTATGTATATGACAAGCTCCTTACTCACTGCACTATATCTCTGGCTCCTAATGTGAACAGTTTTTTAATATTTATTTTTCTTTATTTAAACATCTTGATTACAAATATGATTTGATTAGGTTTCAGTCATGTAAAGAACACCCCCCTTCAACATTCCCACCACCAATGTCCCAAATCTCCCTCCATCCCACCCAATGTGAACATCTTTTTTTTTTTTTTTTTTTTTTTTTTTTTTGTGGTTTTTGGGTCACACCCGCAGTGCTCGGGTTATTCCTGGCTCCATGCTCAGAAATTACTCCTGGCAGGCACGGGGGACCAGATGGGACGCCGGGATTCGAACCAATGACCTTCTGCATGAAAGGCAAATGCCTTACATCCATGCTATCTCTCCGGCCCCTGAACATCTTTTAAGAAACATAAAAGTAGGGCCGGAGAGACAGCATAGTGGTAGGGCGTTTGCCTTGCAAGCAGCTGACCCAGGACCAACGGTGGTTCGAATCCTGGCATCCCCGTATGGTCCCCCATGCCTGCCAAGAGCGATTTCTGAGCAGAGAGCCAGGAGTAACCCCTGAGGGCTGCCGAGTACCAAAAACCAAAAAATAAAAAGGAAACATAAAAGTAGACTTAAATTTCTATGTAATTTTCATACAACTTTGAATGTGATTAACTTAGTCTGGTTTCGCCTATACTCATTTCTTATTCAAGTTATCAGTTTGAATATTGATTATTCAATCAAGCTATCAAGTAGTTTTTTCTTTTTTCTTTTTTCTTTTTTTTGTTTTTCGGGCCACACTGATGCTCAGGGGTTACTCCTGCCTAAGCGCTCAGAAATTGCCCCTGGTTTGGGGGGACCATATGGGATGCTGGGGGATCGAACCGTGGTCCTTCCTTGGCTAGCGCTTGCAAGGCAGACACCTTACCTCTAGCGCCACTGCGCCGGCCCCAAGTAGTTTTTTCGACTTAGGAAATGACACCACTTCTTTGCAGAGTTTTTAGTTGGGTTTTTGGTTTATACCTGGCAGTGCTCTCTGTGTTCAAAAATCACTCTTGGCAGGCTCAAGGTACCATATGGGATGTCGGTGATTGAACCCAGGTAGGCTGTTTGCAAGGCAAATTACCCTACTCGCTGTGCTATGGCTCCAGCTCCTAGTTGGGTATACTTTTTGATATATAAGACTGTTCATAGCAGTATGTAAATAATTTTTGATACTTATTGTCTGAGTCCAGTATAAATGTACAGATCTCTTGAGATTAAAATTTTAGGAGTAAGGTTTCTGAAGAAATTGGGGTTTAACAAAGAATACTTTTTTACATAGGTAAGCATCTTCAGAAAGAAAAGGAACATTTCATACATTTCTTGGAGGGGGTGGACTCATGAACACATTACAAGTAGGATCTGCCTAATGTGTGAGGGATGTAGGGATCTGAGCATGCAATGCTAATTCCTGGCATGGTATCAGATAGGAGGGTTATATGGATTATGAAGAGTGCAGTTAGTGTCAGGTTGAATTTTATCTTTTAAGCAGTAAGGAACCATTAGAGATTGATGGGGGATAGTAGATATAATAATAAAGTGCTTTCTAGAAAGTATACTCTTGATAGTGTAGCATATTTTGGAATTGACAGATGAAAGATCAATGAAGATACCACTGATATGAGGCCATCTAAGAGATGTTAATGTGAAATGTATAGAATTTGGCGGTTAATTTTATCCTTGTTTCCAGAAATGACACCATTTTGAATTGGAAATTAAGGAGCTATGATTTTTTTGCTAATGCACTAATTGTTGTTTTTAATCTAAACCAGACTTTGGAAAGGATGTGATGTATTACTCAATTTAAAAAATTTAGTATGGGGACCAAAGAGATAGGAGGTAAGGTAAGGAGGTAAGGCTTTTGCCTTGCATGCAGAAGGACAGTGCTTCGAATCCTGGCATCTCATATGGTCCCCGAGCCTGTCAGGAGCGATTTCTGAGTGTAGAGCCAGGAGTAACCCCTGAGCACTGCCGGGTTTGACCCCCCAAAAATTATATATACATTTATAAGTATATTTATATATATATTTATAAGTATAAAATAACTACCAGGGACTGGAGAACTAGTGCAAGGATTAAGGCTTCTATCTTGCATGCAGCTGACCCCACTTTAATCTCATGTTCTATATCAGTGGTCCTCAAACTATGCGGGCCACATATTGTATTTGTTCCCATTTTGTTTCTTCACTTCAAAATAAGATATATGCAGTGTGCATAGGAATTTGTTCATATTTTGTTTTTACTATAGTCTAGCCCTCCAGCAGTCTCAGGGACAGTGAACTGGCTCCCTGTTTAAAAAGTTGGAGGACCCCTGCTCTATATGTCCTCCTGGCCCCCTATACCAAACAACAGCAACAACAACAAACAATAACAAACAAAATAGTTGCCAGTGTTTTCAAATAGTTTTAGACATTTATTCACTATGAAATAAAATTTGGAAAAGAAAAATCTTGTTTATATGATAGTGGGAGATGGAATAGTTGCCTATAGTATAATACATTCTTTGGGACACAGTGGATAGGGAACTTGCCTTACATGCAGCTGACCTAGGTTTGCTCTCTGGTACCCCATATATTCCCCCATTTATTCATAGTAAATAAATGTCTAAAACTATTTGAAAATACTGACAGCTGTTTTGTTTGTTGTTTGGTATGGGGGGCCAGGAGGACCATATAGAGCAGGGGTCCTCATAACCCCACATGCATACGTATATACACAAATATATATTTTCACGTAAGTTCAGGAGTATTAGGAATTTAAAATTTTTTTCTTTTGTTTTTAGGTGACACTTGCTTTTACTTTGGGCTTACTTCTGGTTCTGCATTTAGGAGGTGCTCTAGGGAGCAGAAGGGATGCTGGGGATTGAATCCCTGTTGGCTGTGTGCAAGATGAATACCCTACTCGATTCACTATTGCTTGAGCCCCAGGAACTTATATATTTGAACAGTGTGTAACAATATAATTGAGTATTGTATTATTGTTATGTGGTTTTGGGCCACATCTGGTAGTTCTCAGGGCTACTTCTGTCTTTATGCTCAGGGATCACTCCTGGCAATACTTGGACCATATGTGGTCCCTGGGATCAAACCATTCCCAGTCATGTTCAAGGCATGTGCTTTCTTTACCCCTTGTACTTTGGGGGGTAGTTGTACTTTTTCGGGAGATGGTGGTTTTTGGGCCACTCCTGGCATTGGTCAGGGCTTAATTCCTGGCTCTGCACTCAGGGATTACTCCTGGCAGCCTTGAGGGACCATGTGGGGTACTAGGGATTGAACCTGTGTCAACTGGGTGTAAGGCAAGTGCCTTACACATTGCACTATTGCTCCAGTCACTCCTTTCTTGTTATTATATTCAAAATTATTACCACAATGCCATTGACTTTTTAGGTACTTGGGAAATAACATATAGAGGCAATATAATCTGTGTTAATAAAAAGTACCTGTATTTTTTTAATGACATCCCTTTCAAAACTTTTTCTTTTCTCTTTTCTATTCTTTTCTTTTGTTTTATTGTTTTTTTGGGCCACACCTGGTGACACTCAGGGGCTACTCCTGGCTATGCGCTGAGAAATCGTTCCTGGCTTGGGGGACCATATGGGATGCCGGGGGACCAAACCTCGGTCTGTCCTAGATTAGCGTGTACAAGGTAAACACCATACTACTTGTGCCACAACTCCGGCCCCACTTTCTTTGTTTCTTTATTTTATTTATTTATTTATTTATTTATTTATTTATTTATTTATTTATTTATTTATTGGGTCACACCTGGTGATGCTCAGGGGTTATTCCTGGCTCTGTGTTCAGAAATCACCCTTGACAGGCTCGGGGGATCATATGGGATGCTGGGATTCGAATCACTGTCCGTCTGTGTGCAAGGCAAATGCCTTACCACTGTTCTACTTATGGCCTCACTCTCCAAACTCTTTTTTTTTTTTTAAATGGGTCACAGCTAGCAGCGCTCAGGAGTTACTCCTGGCTCTACTCTCAGAAATTGCTCCTGGCAGGCTTGGGGAACCATATGGGATGCCGGGATTTGGACCACCGTCTTCTGCATGCAAGGCAAACGTCCCACCTCCATGCTTTTTCTCCGTCTCTCCAAACTTTCTATTTTTTTTTTTTTTGGTTTTTGGGTCACACCCAGCAGTGCTCAGGGGTTATTCCTGGCTGTATGCTCAGAAATCACTCCTGGGGCCGAAGAGCTAGCACAGTGGCAATTGCCTTGCAAGCAGCCAACCCAGGACCTAAGATGGTTGGTTCAAATCCTGGCATGCCATATGGTCCCCCGTGCCCGCCAGGAGCCATTTCTGAGCAGATAGCCAGGAGTAGCTAGCCCCTGAGCACTGCCGGGTGTGCACCCCCCAAAAAAGAAATCATTCCTGGCAGACTTGGGGGACCATATGGGATGCTGGGATTCGAACCACCGACCTTCTGCATGCAAGGCAAACGCCTTACCTCCATGCTATCTCTCAGGCCCCATCTCCAAACTTTCTTAACCCTGTTAACAGGACAGTTATTTTGGACATTTGTATCTTTGTCTTTAACTGTTTATTTGTGCTATCTACTAGGGTCACAAGAATAGAAGGCTATTATTTTCTGTGAGAGTTTGTTTTGTTAAAGGGATTTTGTTATATTGAACTTATATTTAATATTGAATTGAGATCTAGGGGCCAAAGCAATAGCACTGTGGGTAGGGTATTTGCCTTGCATGCAGCCGGCTGAGTTTGATCCTTGGCATCCCGTATGGTCCCCTGTATGGTCCCCTGTGTCCACTAGGATTGATTCATCAGCGCACCAGAAGTAACCCTCAATACTACCAGTTGTGGCCTCAAAACAAAACAAAATGGATCTTATTGCCACTGGTGAATGTGGGAGAAAAAGACATATCAAATATGCTGTATAGACCTTGAGTATTTGAGCATATCTTCAGTGATAGCTGCCTGTCTTTTCCCTTGAGAACTTTTAATTTAATCCTTATACGGTGGAGCCATAAATTTTTTACTATGGTAACAGTAGGAGTGGGGAGAGGCAGGAGAAAATGACACCTAAATTGAAAATTTCCTCACAGATTATAAACCTTGAATTAGGGCAGTGCTTCTCAATTATTTTGTCATGCCCCCCTAGGAAGAAAAAACATTTTTCACGCCCCCCCCCATGCGACTATAAATAGTTTCTTTATTAAAAAAACTTTAACCTGCAAAACAAAAATATATAAAATAATTTGAGCAGATTTTTTTAATCAGAGGTGATGTCTGGATTAATGGCTACAATGAACATGTTTTGCAATGCATAGCTTTTCGAAGCGGGGTTTGAAGCAGGACACAGCAACTCCCAGCTCCAGAGACATACAGAGACATAAACATGAGGCTCACCTTGTTATGACAGTGTTTGCTGAGTTCAAATGTGCCCCCCTTTATGGAGCCTTGTGCCCCCCCCAGGGGGGAGCATGCCCCACTATTTGAGAAGCACTGAATTAGGGGCAGGAGCAATAGCATAGTGGGTAGGGTGCTTGCCTTGCATGTGGCTGACTGGGTTTGATTTTGGGCATTTCATATGGTCCCCTGAGCCTGCCAGGAGTAATTTCTGAGTGCAGAGCTAGGAGTAACCCCCTGATTGCTGCTGGAATCAGCAAAACCAAAACAAAAATAACAAACCAGCCTTGAACTGATGTTATTTATTTATTTATTTATTTATTTATTTATTTATTTATTTAGTTTTTGGGTCACACCTGGCATCGCTCAGGGGTTACTCCTGGCTCTATGCTCAAAAATCGCTCCTGGCAGGCTCGGAGGACCATATAGGATGCTGGGATTTGAACCACCGTCCTTCTGCATGCAAGGCAAATGCTTTACCTTCATGCTATCTCTCTGGCCCTGATGTTATTTTTTAATTCATAATTTTCCCAATTATCAATAAGATTTTAATTCTTATGGTACTGGAAAGGGGCCTGATTTTGTTTGCTTGGCTTTGGATAGCTAAGGAAAAGTGGAGAATGAAAGTAAGATTTTAAATTCTGAAAGAGAGAGAGAGAGAGAGAGAGAGAGAGAGAGAGAGAGAGAGAGAGAGAGAGAGAGAGAGAGAGAAGAGAGAGAGAGGAGAGAGAGAGAGAGAGAGAGGAGAGAAGAGAGAGAGAGATATTATTTATTTATTTATTTTTTTGTGGTTTTTGGGTCACACCCGGCAGTGCTCAGGGGTTACTCCTGGCTCCATGCTCAGAAATTGCTCCTGGCAGGCACAGGGGACCATATGGGACGCTGGGATTCGAACCGATGACCTCTTGCATGAAAGGCAAACGCTTTACCTCCATGCTATCTCTCCAGCCCCGATATTATTTATTTTTAACAAAATAAAGGCATTAGCACAGATTCCTTTGGTGCATATTTGGTTTGTTTCCTAAGTAAAGTTGTGAGTCCTATTAGGGAAGGCTATAAACTTGGCTCATTTCCAAACCAAAGTCAACTTCTGTCTAACCTTGTTATTTAAATTGCTCCAGCTTAACAATACAGCTACAACAGGTAAGGTGCTTGACTTACATGTGGCTGGCCCATATTTGATCCCCAGTACCAATATGGTCCTTGGAACCCTCCAGGACTGAGCTCTTGAGTGCAGAACTGCCAGGAGTAAGCCTTGAGCACTGCCTGCTGTGATCCAAATCCCAGAACAAAAAAAGGAAAAAACTTAATAATATTAAAACTTAATGTTTTATCTTTGCCAGAAAGACAAAGGGATGGAAAAGAGCAGGAAATAACCCATATGATACCTCCTAATCTGCTCATTGTTAATGCAGTATTATTCTAGGTTTGTTTTATAGGTGAACCCTTGCCTTTCATTTTACATTTTATGTAGTCAGTGAAAAATTGGCTTCCCGAATGTATTAAGCGAATTCTTTTTTTTTTTTTTTTTTTTGGGCCACACTCGGCGGTGCTCAGGGTTTACTCCTGGCTGTCTGCTCAGAAATAGCTCCTGGCAGGCACGGTGGACCATATGGGACACCGGGATTCGAACCAACCACCTTTGGTCCTGGATCGGCTGCTTGCAAGGCAAACGCCACTGTGCTATCTCTCCGGACCCATATTAAACGAATTCTTAGAAATCTTTTAAACTATTAGGCATAAAACTGGTAATAGTACCTATACTAGGTAAATGCTTGACCGTATTATTTGGAAGTTCACTTTTACTAAAATTAAGATATCTTCTACCCTATTGGATCCAAATCTAGATAAGACTTTACATTTCAGAAAAGAAAAAAGATGGGGCGGGGCCAGAGAGATAACATGGAGGTAGGGCATTTGCCTTGCATGCAGGTCAGTGGTTGTCATTCCATATAGTCCCCGAGCCTGCCAGAGCAATTTCTGAGTATAGAGCCAGGAGTAACCCCTGAGTGCTGCTGGGTGTGACCCAAAAAACAAAAGGAAAAGAAAAAAAGGGGGGCCGGGCGGTGGCGCTGGAGGTAAGGTGCCTGCGCTAGCCTAGGACGGACCACGGTTCGATCCCCCGGCGTCCCATATGGTCCCCCAAGAAGCCAGGAGCAACTTCTGAGCGCATAGCCAGGAGTAACCCCTGAGCGGCACAGGGTGTGGCCCAAAAACCAAAAAAAAAAAAAAAATAAATAAAAAAAAAGAAAAGAAAAAAAGGAAAAAATAAAGTTAGTAGTCTTTTCTTTTCTTTTTAGTTTTTTTTGCCTTTTTTTTTTTGCCACATCAGGTGACACTCAGGGGTTACTCCTGACTATGCACTCAGAAATCACTCCTGGCTTGAAGGGACCATATGGGATGCCAGGACATCAAGCCACGCATGATTTGTTCAAGGTTAGTGCTTGCAGGGCAAACGCCCTACTGCTTGCGCCACTTCTCTGGCCCCTAAAGTTAGTAGTCTTGAACGTAGATATTTCTCTGCTTTGTGGTCAAATTTGTTTTGATGTTGATAAAATTAAGTAAGTTACTTTAGTGTAGACTGATACAAGAATATTAGTTATGTTAGCTGTATATTGTCATGTGTAGCAGATATTTTCAGTAGGTTTTGAGAATGCTTAGTAATAATGATGTGTTTTTATTTACAGGTTATATTATATAATTTTAAAAACTTGGCATGATGTTAAAAGAAAATTTGTTCTTCAGTACTTAGAGTAAAGTACTGACTTAAATGATTATTTTTATACATGAACGTTATTTTCAGAAAGTGTTTTCTTACAAAATCCCTATGAACTCTCTACTTTTCATTTATTGCTCCTGCTGAGAGTGTACAATATAGTTTGGAGCCAGACTGTCTGAGTATGAAGTTTGACACTCCCACTTTCTACTTGTCATTTCTAGAGTCAGTTACTTTACCCTATCTGTGCCTGCTTTTTGTGTGGAATGAGTTATATATGTGAAGTGCTCAGAATAGTGCTTGTTCTGTAGAAAGTCCCACATAAATGCTTTTGCTATGCATTTGAAATAATCCAGGGGTCTCAATCTCACGGCCCGCCATACAACATTTTGTGGCCCTCGGCCGGCCTTCAAATATCGCAGTATTCGCGATTATTCGCTTACCAAATAATCGCAATAAAAATCACATTAGTAAGAAAAAAATCACATTAAACGTTCGCATACCCCGAGCAGTTCTGTTTGGGGTATGCAAATGTTTAATGCGATTTTTTTTTTTTACTAATACGATTTTTTATTGTGAACATTTGGTAAGCGAAGTCCCTTATGCGGCCCTGCCTCACCCCGACTTTGCCTCCTGCGGTCCCCAGGTAAATTGAGTTTGAGGTCCCTGAAATAATCTTTTAATACTTTTTGTTGCGGGGTGGCAAACCCGACTTGTGTGCTTGCTTACTCCTAGCTCTGTTATCAGGGGTCACTTCTGATGGCGTTTGAAGGACCATATATGTGCTAGGGATAAATCTGGGTTGGCCATGTGAAGATAAGAGCCCTAGTTGCTGTACGATCTTTCTGGCCCATAAGATTATTTTTTTGTTAATATACTTTTTTGTTTGTTTTTGGGCTACAACTGGTGCTCAGAATTTACTCTTGACTCTGTACTCAGGAATTAACTTGTAGCAGGGTGGGGAGATGAAATGGGATGCCAGGGAGCAAACCCAGGTCAGCTGCATGCAAGATAAATACTGTGCTCTACCTACTGTATCATTGCCCCAGCCCTTCAATATACTTTTATATTTAGATACTAGGCAGAAGTTTGTCTAGATATTAGTTTTGAATAATTAGATCAAGTGGTAACACAAATAATGAGTTGGAGTGGCTAAGCTAAAGATTGGCTTGCTTGGAATTTTTTTGAATCAGTAAAGTGAACCTAGACAGGTATGATAGAAAAATGTTTATGGACTGTTTTTATTTATATTTATTTTCTTATGTTATTATTATATATTATTTTTTGGTTTTTGGGTCACACCAGGCAGCGCTCAGAAATCCTGGCTCTATGCTCAGAAATCGCTCCTGGCAGGCTCAGGGGACCTTATGGGATGCTGGGATTCAAACCAATGACCTCTGCCTTACCTCCATGCTATCTCTCCGGCCCCTTATGTTATTTTTTTTAAACTTCTTTTTTCTTTATTTACACATCTTGATTACAAATATGATTGTGATTAGGTTTCAGTCATGTAAAGAACACCCCTTCACCAGTGCAACATTCTTACCACCAACGCCCCAAATCTCCCTCCATCCTACCCTACCCCCACCTGTACTCTAGACAGGCTTTCCAATTTCCTCATTCATTCACATGATTATGGTAGTTCTCAGTGTAGTTATTTCTTTTTTTTTTTTTTGGTTTTTGGGCCACACCCAGCAGTGCTCAGGGGTTACTCCTGGCTGTCTGCTCAGAAATAGCTCCTGGCAGGCACGGGGGACCATATGGGACACCAGAATTCGAACCAAACACCTTGGGTCCTGGATTGGCTGCTTGCAAAGCAAACGCCACTGTGCTATCTCTCCGGGCCCTCAGTGTAGTTATTTCTATAACTGCACTCACCACTCTTTGTGGTGAGCTTCATGAAGTGAGCTGGAAGTTCCAGCCCTCCTCATTATCTCTGAGGATTATTGCAAAAATGACTTTCATTTTTCTTAAAACCCATAGATGAGTGAGACTATTCTGCGTCTCTCTCTCTCCCCCTCTGACTTATTTCATTCAGCATGATAGACTCCATGTACATCTATGTATAGGAAAATTTCATGACTTCATCTCTCCTGACGGCTGCGTAATATTCCATTGTGTATATGTACCACAGTTTCTTTAGCCATTCGTCTGTTGAAGGGCATCTTGGTTGTTTCCAGAGCCTGGCTATTGTGAATAGTGCTGCAATAAATACAGGTGTGAGGAAGGGGTTTTTGTATTGTATTCTTGTGTTCTTAGGGTATATCCCTAGGAGTGGAATAGCTGGGTCGAATGGGAGCTCATATTCGAGTTTTTGGAGGAATCTCCATATCGCTTTCCATAGAGGTTGGACTAGACGGCATTCCCACCAGCAGTGGATAAGAGTTCCTTTCTCTCCACAGCCCCACCAGCACTGATTGTTCTCATTCTTTGTGATGTGTGCCAATCTCTGTGGTGTGAGATGGTATCTCATCGTTGTTTTGATTTGCATCTCCCTGATGATCAGTGATGAGGAGCATTTTTTCATGTGTCTTTTGGCCATTTGTATTTCTTTTTATCAAAGTGTCTGTTCATTTCTTCTCACCATTTTTTGATGGGATTAGATTTTTTTTTTCCTTGTAAAGTTCTGTCAGTGACCTGTATATTTTGGATATTAGCCCCTTATATGATGGGTATTATTAGGTGAATAGTTTCTCCCACATGGTGGGTGGCTCTTGTATTCTGGGCACTATATCTTTTGAGGTGCAGAAGCTTCTCAGCTTAATGTATTCTCATCTGTCCCTTATGTTATTTTTAAGTCACATCTGGCCATGCTCAGGGGTTACTACTGGTACTGCATTCAGGAATTACTCCTGGCATGGTATATGGGATTCTGGAGATTGGATGTGGGTTGGGCCCTTGCAAGGGAAGTGTCTAACCCACTGTACTATCTTTCTGGCCCTGATTATGGACTGTTTTGAACTGAGACTGCTAAGTCTCCCATTTGTTCAGTAAAGGGAAGTCATTACAAGGTAATTTTATGGTTCTTTTTTTTTCAGTGTTATGAGAGTGATGTGTGTTTAGAGGAAGATAGTTCTGAGTGTCCTTTATAGCAGAATTATTTGATACAGTAGACAAAGTTAAAATTTTTTTCTCCCTGCTCAGTGATCTAAATGGTGCATGGCAGATAACAGATGCTCAGTAAATATTTATCGGATAAAGGAATATCCCTCCTCAACCTGTCTTTGCTTTTGTATCAGATATTTTTATTATTAGATCAACTTTCATTTATTTATTTTGAGTGTTCATGGGTTGCTCCCAGTAGTTCTTGGAGGATAGTGTGGTGATAGGGTTTGTATTTGGGCCTCCAGCATATAAAGCATGTGCTCCAGCCAATTGATTTATCTCTTTGGCCCTGGATGAATGAATCTTACTTAAGAAACTGTGTGGGGGCCCCGGAGAGATAGCACAGCGGCGTTTGCCTTGCAAGCAGCTGATCCAGGACCAAGGGTGGTTGGTTTGAATCCTGGTGTCCCATATGGTCCCCCGTGCTTGCCAGGAGCTATTTCTGAGCAGACAGCCAGGAGTAACCCCTGAGCACCGCCGGGTGTGACCCAAAAACAAAAAAACAAAAAGAAACTATGTGGGGCCAGAGCGATAGTGTGGAGGTAGGGTGTTTGCCTTTCATGTGGCTGTTCCAGGATGGACCCGGTTCGATCCCCGGCATCCAATATAGTCCTCCAAGCCAGGAGCGATTTCTGAGTGCATAGCCAGGAGTAACCCCTGCATCACCAGGTGTGGCTCAAACACCCCCCCAAAGAAACCCCCCCAAAAAAAGACTGGAATTGCTGAGAAACACAAAGGATACAATTTCAACTTTTATTCCTACCTTGAAAGAGAAGAAGTGAAAGACATTTTTAAAGGAACAGTTAGAGTAGCAGAAGGAAGATTGAAGAGTTACAGAATGGCAAGACAAAGATTTGTTTATACAAAGATTTGTTAAAGAGAAGTATACACAGATAGGAATATATATGTATATATATGTGTATATATATATATTTGGGGGACTATATGAGATGCAGGGATTCGAACCACTGTCCTGCATGCAAGGCAAATGCCCCACCTCCATGCTATCTCTCCAGCCCCCACAGATAGGAATATTAAGGGTGGTTTTAGTTGTATTTTATGAAGAAGAAAAGAGATTGACATAGTTTGATTCAACATTCAAAGATAATAAGAACAAGAGATAGCTTTTTGGCTTCTATGCAAAGATCACTTTGGCAATGGACAATTTTCATGGACTGAGAATATTAATTAGATTTGGAGGAGGTAAGGAAGGTGTTAAATAGACACTTTAGGTAAAGACCATTCAAGTTGGAAAACGACTATAAAATGAGATAGGAGCTGGAGAAATCATATTGGAGAAAAGCTCATATACGACTCTGGTGTCTGTCCAGTCTCTGCTACCACACGTGATCCTCTGAGAACAGAGCCAGGACTAGTCTGAACACTGTCTTGTTTGACTCAGTGTGCTCCTCCCACTTCCTCCCTATCCATGAATAAATAAGTAAATGGTGAGACAAATAAATGAATGGTCAGACAAAATAGCTTTCATCATTACTGAATATATTAAGAGAGGTTCTGTTTTTCAAAAAGATAATTTGAGTCCGTTTTTACTGAGTGTGTACAGTCTCTGTCTCTGTCTTTGTCTCTGTCTCTCTCCCCTTTGAGCTATACACAGCAGTCATCTGTTATGGGGGTCCATGTGCTCAGGTGTCAAAATTTGGAGCTCTCTCATGCAAAGCATGACTCCAATCCTTTGATGACATTTTCCTGGCCCCGTGTTGCATATTCTTAGTAGAGAAGACTTGCTAACTACACATGCTGCTTCAGTACTCTGCCACTTTCTATACTTTTGATATAATGTAAATATATCAATAGATAATATATTTTGGGGGAGGCTACTTAAATATTTTGCTTCTTCAGTTTTCTTCTTTCTTATAACACGGAAGCAATGGTAGTATCTATTTTACAGACCTGTAGAGTCTCTCTCTCTCTCTCTCTCTCTCTCTCTCTCTCTCTCTCTCTCTCTCTCTCTCTCTCTCTTTCTCTCTCCCTCCCTCCCTCCCTCCCTCCCTCCCTCCCTCCCTCCCTCCCTCCCTCCCTCCCTCCCTTCCTTCCTTCCTTCCCCCTCCCCTCTCCCTTCATCCCTCCCCTCCCCTCCCTCCCTCCCTCCATCCTTCCCTCCCTCCATCATTCCATCTTTTAGTTTTTGGACTACACCCGGCTGCCTGGCTCTGCACTCAGAAATCGCTCTTGGGAGGCTCAGGGGACCATATCGGGTGCTGGGATCGAACCTGGGCCCATCCAGGGTCGGCTGCATGCAAGGTAAACGCCCTGCTGCGGGGCTATCACTCAGGCCCCTATTTACTCTTTAAAGAACACTTAGAACAAAGCTCTGCCTGGAACACCTGTTTGATAAATACTAGTATTTTCCACTGCTGGTAGGGTTAGTTACCTTTATTTCAAAGAAAAGAAATAAGAGGGGCACAGCAGGTTGGGTGTTTGCCTTGCATGCGGCTGACCAGGCTTCGATCCCTGGCATCCCATATGGTCTCCTGAAGCTGCCAGGAATAATTTTTTTTTCCTGGTTTTTGGGCCACATCCAGCGCCGTTCAGGAGTTACTCTTGGGTCTGCACTCAAAAATGCTCCTGGTTGGCTCAGGAGATCATATGGGATGCTGGGGATCGAATCTGGGTCTGTCCAGGTCTGCTGTGTGCAAGACAAATGCCATACCACTGTGCTATTGCTCCAGCCCCCAGGAGTGATTTCTCAGCGCAGGAGTAACTCCTGAATAACCCAGTAACCCAGTGTGGTACAAAACAAACAAAAGAACAAATGATTATATTTATTACTTTGAACTTTTGCTCTGCTTTTCTTCCTGTCTGGGGAACACTTTTTTATTTTTCTATTTTTTTATTTTATTTTATTTTATTTTAAAATTACTTTTTTAAATTACTCAGTTATTTTTGTTCAAATGACCCTTCCTTCCTACTTCCCTCCCTTCCCCCTGCAGTGCTCAGGGCTTACTTTTGGCTCTGTACTCAGGAATCACTCCTGATGCCTTGGGGGTCCATAAGGAATCTTAGGGTTCAAACCCTGGATGGCTGCATGCAAGGCAAGCACTCTACTCACTATACTGGTGCCCATGCCCATTATTTTCTTTCCCATAAGGCTTATCCTCTACTGCTTATTAACAGACAGACTATAGGCTTATTTTCCCAGTATTTGTGTTATTTTCCTTTCCTGTAATAAGTTATCTATAAATGTTATCATCTAACACATTTATTCATTTTTATATACATACTGCATATGGTTATTGATCCTTATCTGCTTGGGTATTGATGTTTTTTGATCTATATACATAGGCCAAATATATAGTTCTCTGAAGTATATACTTATACATAGTAGATGCTCAGTGTATGTTTATTGGGTGAATAGATCAATTACTTTTGAAGTGGGGTAGGTTGGAGAATGAAGTCAATTGCTGGAGGCTAGTTTTATGGAGGAGAGACAATTATCTGAGACTTCTCTACATTGTATAAAAGTTGACCATCTCAAAGTCTTTTTCTTTCTCTCCTTCCGTTTCTTTATTGTGTTCTTGGAGCCACTTGGAAAAGTTGAGGAAAGGACAATGTTCAGACAATTCTCTCTCTGTCTCTGTCTGTTTCTCTCTCCCTCTTCCTCTGTCTTGGGGGTGGGTAGGGACTATACCTTGCTGTGATCAGGGCCTACTCCGGACTCTTTGAACCACTACTGACAGTTACTGGGAGGACCCTATGGATTGACGGGGATGGAACTGTGTTGGCCTTATGCAAGGCAAGCTGTTGCTCCTGAGCATATTTTTGTTACAATAATTGTATTTTACATTTGATTAGTTAATAATAGGTTGTCAGAGTTTTTATTAGATGTTGGGCAATCTTGTAGCTGCTTTATTAGTTTTTAAAATTCTCCAGCAACCTTATTCTAGTAGTACATTAGTTTTCTTGCCACACTATCATTAGAGGGGAAGCCCTTTGCCCCGAGACTAGAGCCTCGGACTATACATCACCCAGACTGTTGATTTCTGCTCAGAGGAGCTTCAGATACCTCATTCTTCCCTCTGGCATTTGTAGCTTTTACTCTGTTGATTGTGTGAAGTCCATCAGGACAACTCATTATAAGCTTGATCGCTCTTTTTTTTTTTTTTATCCATCACCACCAACCTCCCAGGCGAAACTTCGTGGTTCACACTTTAATCTCCACAGGTTCTGAGTGGTTCCTTTCTCTTTGTTCTTTCCATCATCAGCAAAGTTGCCTATTTTATTCCCTTGAACATTTTCCTCTATTTTCTACTTTTTCTAAAAATACTGTTTTCTGAATTGTGAGGACTTAAATTGTGAGGATTATTTTTCTTTTCTCTGCCTTTTTCTCCTTCCTAAATTTGCTATATTCTTAGCAGTGAGTGGTGAGTCCCATGCACTAAGAATTGACTACATTTCTCATTCTAACCTCGACTGGATAGAAATAAAAAAGGGAACCCGTTTCCATTGAGTCTGAAAAATGAGGTAGATGTCTTTCATTCTCTTTTCTGTGAAACTCATGTTGAGGTTTTATTGTTTTTTTTTTTTTTTTTTTTTTTTTTTTTTTGGTTTTTTGGTTTTTGGGCCACACCCAGTAACGCTCAGGGGTTACTCCTGGCTATGTGCTCAGAAGTCGCTCCTGGCTTGGGGGGACCATATGGGACGCCGGGGGATCGAACCGCGGTCCGTCCGAGGCTAGCGTAGGCAAGGCAGGCACCTTACCTTTAGCGCCACCGCCCGGCCCCGAGGTTTTATTGTTTTAAGTCTTCTTGTTAGCTGTCATCTACTATATCTCAGATTACACATTTTATTGACTATTTTAGTTCTTTTTTTTTTTTTTTTTTTTTTTTTTTTTTTGGTTTTTGGTTTTTGGGTCACATCTGGCAGTGCTCAGGGGTTACTCCTGGCTCTATGCTCAGAAATCACTCCTGGCAGGCTCAGGTACCATATGGGATGCCGGGATTCGAACCACACTGTCTTTTTGCATGCAAGGCAAGCGTCTTACCTCCATGCTATCTCTCCGGCTCCAACTATTTTAGTTCTTAGCACACTGTCATTCTTGCTAAATCTGTGCCTCATTTAATCCTTAATGACTTTAATATATGCTGTTTCTTCTAGTACTGAGCCTTGTTAGTTCTTAACTATCAGTTTCAATGTTTAGAATATTATTTAATTATTATTAATTTCTTGGTTGAAGGTAGTTATACACCTGTTTTACCAAGCTTCTTTTTTTTTTTTATAGCCACACACAATGTGCTCAGGGCATACTCCTGGTTCTGCACTCTGGGTTCATCTTCTGGTGTGCCCAGAAGACCATATGGAGTATCTGGGATCAAAATTGGATCTACTGCATACAAGGCAGAGGCCCTTCCTGCTGTACTATCTTGCTCCAACCATCTCTTCAGTACTTTTTTTTGTTTTTGGGTCACACCTGGCAGCACTCAGGGGTTACTCATGGCTCTATGCTCAGAAATCGCTCCTGGCAGGCTTGGGAGACCATATGGGATGCCAGGAATGAACCACCATCCTTCTGCATGCAAGGTAAACACTTTACCTCCATGCTATCTCTCCAGCCCAGTACTTTTATGTTGTTATTCTTCTAAACTTAATATTAGTTTTAAAATGAATACACGTTGGGGGCAGGAGAATATGATAGCGGGTAAAGCTCTTGCCTGGCACACAGGTGACCCAGGCTCAATTTCCAGCACCACAGATGGTCCCTGAGTTCCTTTAGGAGTGATTCCTTAGCACAGAGCCAGAAATAAGCCCAGAGCACAGTCAGGTGTGGCCTAAAATAAAAATGAACCAAAAGACCAGGTCATGCACAGCACTTTCTGGGTGTCACTGGGGCTATTTGTGAGAGGGGCTCATGAAGTGCTAGTGATTGGAATTCAGGATGTTGTACATGCTAGGCATATGCTCTTCAACTTGAGCTCAGTGCCAGATTTTCCAACTACTGCATTTACTTTCTTGTTAAGAAACTTTGCTTTTATCATACTTTGCCTGTGATATTACATAAACTATTTTCTCTAATAAAATTTTGAGGCAGGAATTTTTTTTTTTTTTTTTTTGGTTTTTGGGTCACACCTGGCAGTGCTCAGGGGTTACTCCTGGCTCTCTGCTCAGAAATTGTCCCTGGCAGGCACAGGGGACCATATGGGATGCCGGGATTTGAACCACCGTCCTTCTGCATGAAAGGCAACCGCCTTACCTCCATACTACTCTCCGGCCCCTGAGGCAGGAATTTTTAAACACATGTTGAGGGGCCAGAGAGAGAGTACAGAGGTTATAGTGCTTGCCTTGCACATGACTGAGCTTGGTTTGATCCCAGGCACAGAGTTATCCTGATACCACCAGAAGTTTGATGTCTCCCTTAAAAATTCCCAAAATTTGTTTTTATTTTATTTTTTAATGGCTTTTGGGCCACACCTCATAGTACTTGGGGCTTTCTCCTGGCTCTGTATTTAGGAATTATTCATGGTGCTCCGGGAACTGTATGGAATTCCAGGTATTGAACTCTGGTCAGCCAAATGAAAGAAAGACACACTACTCTCTATATCTCTCCAGCCCCAATAGTCCCTCCCTCCCTCCCTCCCTCCCTCCCTCCCTCCCTTCCTTCCTTCCTTCCTTCCTTCCTTCCTTCCTTCCTTCCTTCCTTCCTTCCTTCCTTCCTTCCTTCCTTCCTTCCTTCCTTCCTTCCTTCCTTCCTTCCTTCCTTCCTTCCTTCCTTCCTTCCTCCCTCCCTCCCTCCCTCCCTCCCTCCCTCTCTCCCTCCCCCTCCCCCTCCCCCCCTCCCTCCCTCCCTCCCTCCCTTCCTTCCTACATTCAGGAGTTACTCCTGACTTTGCGCTCAGAAATCAATCCTGGCTTGGGGCCGGAGAGATAGCACAGCAGTAGGGCTCTTGCCTTGCATGAAGCTGATCCAGGACTGATGGTGGTTCGAATCCGGCATCCCATATGGTCCCCTGAGCCTGCCAGGAGTAGCCCCTGAGCACTGCCAAGGTGTGACCTAAAAAAACAAAACAAAACAAAACAAACAAACAAAACCGAAAAAAAGAAATCGCTTCTGGCTTGGGGGACCATATGGGATGCTGGTGGATCAAACCTCGGTCCATCCTAGGTCAGCCACATGCAAGGCAAACGCCCCACTGCTGCGCCACCGCTCCGGCCTCGTCAATATTATTTCTTAGAGACATATTTATTTTTGAAAAGGCTAGGCTCTTTTTCTTTTTTTTTTTTTTGTTTTTGGTTTTGGTTTTGGTTTTTGAGTCACACCCAGCGACGCTCAGGGGTCACTGTTGGCTCTGCGTTCAAAAATTGCTCGTGTGATGCTGGGATTCGAACCGTCATCTATCCTGGAAGGGCTGCATGCCAGGCAAATGTCCCACCAATGTGCTATCTCTTTGGCCTAAGGATAGGCTCTTAAGTGGGGGTCCCTCCTGACAACTTTTGTTTTTGACTCACACCCAGTGGTGCTCAGTACTTAGTTATGGCTCTGTTCTCTTAAATTACTCTTGATGGGTTTGGGAGAACCACATGAAGTGCCAGAGGTTGAACCCTGGTTTGTCTGTGTGCAAGAAAATGCCCTACTTGATGCAGTCTGGCTCCTTTCTGACAATTCTTGGGCCAGTGGTTCTAATGTGAGTGTGCTGTGACGTGTTTCTGCTCAGATTGTATGGTATCAGGAATTTCCTGGGCCATTAAAGTGATTTTTGTGCATTTTAAGGACTGCATACAGAGATGCTTGGAATACATGGGGTGCTGGGGATCAAACCAGGGTCGGAAACATGCCTTTAACTCCCTTTTATGTTCCCCTTTTTTACTCTATTTTTTAATGTTTCACAGAAAGAGCTTTGGAGGCCTAGTAGCTCCACCAGTGATTTTCACCAATTAGGCCAGTAATTATTGAAATGTAAAAGCCCCCAAATGGTTGTGGCCTCTTCTCTCTTTTCTTTTTGGGCCATATCTGGCCGTGTTCTGGGGTTACCTCTTGCTCTGCACTCAGTCCTAGATCGGCTGCTTGCAAGGCAAACACCGCTGTGCTATCTCTCCGGGCCCCCAGCTAGTGCCTTTTAACACAATCTTTGATCCCAGAACTAGGCAGTTTTTTTTTCCTGAATTTTATAATTTTTTTTTTTTCTAAGCTTTGAGGAGATCCGCTTTTTTGTTAGGGTGCAGGCTTGATCCATAAGAATAATTTCTGAATCTATTTTCATGTCTTTATCAACTGCTTTTTTTTGTTTGTTTATTTGCTTTTTGTTCTTTTGGGCCACATCCTGCAATGCTCGTTACTCTTGGCCTTGCACTCAGGAATTACTCTTGGTGGTGTTTGGGGGAAACATGCTTGTGATTGAACCCTGGTTAATCTGCCAGGCACGTGCACTACCCACTGTACTATCCTTCCAGCTTCACACTGTTCTTTTTTTTTATTATTAAATATTATTCTATGCTGTAAATATGCCATACTTGTTTAACTATTTACCTGTTGATTGCTAATGGGTTTATTTTCGGAACTTTTACTAATAAAACGGTTGTGAATGCTGTGTACAGATAGATGTTAGTGTGAAGTTTTTATTTATCTGGGATAAATATTGAGGAACTAAGCATATTTTATTTGACTTTGGGGGCCATACCTGGCAGTGCTCAGGGCTACTCCTCCCTGGCATGGCTCTCAAGAGTAATAATTCCTAGCAGTTTAAGCACCTCAGCCCAAGCAATTCTGGGGATTGAATCTGGGTCTCCTGCATCCAGAAAAATATACTTTTTTCCCCCCTTCCATATCTTTCAGCGTTCAGGAGTTACTCCTGTTCTGCACTCAGGAATTACTCCTAACTGACTCAGGGGACCATATGGGATACCAGGAATTGAGTCCAGGATGGCAGCATGTAAGGCAGATACCCTACTCACTGTACTATCACTCTGGACCCAAACAAATGCTCTTGACTATTGTACTATCTCCCAGAGCTGTGCTCACAGCCAGAGTATATTGAATTTTAAAAGAAACTTTAGGACCAGAGAGATACTTAGTGGTCTGGTGTATATGCTTTTTGTATGTAATATTTCCAGCATCACATGGTCCCCTAAGCTTTACCAGGAGTGTTCCCCCCAGGCACAGAGCCAAGAGTAGCCCTTAAGCACTGTCAGATGTGCCCAACTCCCACAAAATAAACTGCAAAACCATTGTCTATTACTGCTGTCTGATTATTCAGTCCCAAAGCTTTCTAAGTGTCTCTGATTTCTAATCAGATAGGGCATTGTCCTGTTATTTATTAATATTGGTACTTCATAGTAGTTTTTACTTTCCTAGTGCTTTACTACTATATACACTCAAGTATACTTCGACCCTAGTATAAACTGACCCTCTTTTTTTTTTTTTTTTTTATGTTTTTTGGTTTTTGGGCCACACCCGTTTGACGCTCAGGGTTTACTCCTGGCTATGAGCTCAGAAATCGCCCCTGGCTTGGGGAGACCATATGGAACGCCGGGGGATTGAACCGCGGTCCGTCCTACGCTAGCGCTTGTAAGGCAGACACCTTCCTTCCGGGCCCCATAAACTGACCCTCTTAATTCACCCTCAAAACTGGGAAAAAAACTTAGTGACTTGAGGATAAGCCGAGGTGGAAAATGCAGCAGCCACTGGTAAATTTCAAAAATAAAAATATATACCCAAAACAATTAAAATAATTGAGGAATCAGTAGGGTAAATATTTTCAATATTTATTGCTAAAGAAAAACTGTAGGGGCCGGAGAGATAGCACAGTGGTGTTTGCCTTGCAAGCAGCCGATCTAGGACCTAAGGTGGTTGGTTTGAATCCCGGCATCCCATATGGTACTCCCCGTGCCTACAAGCAGCTATTTCTGAGCAGATAGCCAGGAGTAACCCCTGAGCACTGCTGGGTGTGGCCCAAAAACCAAAAAAAAAAAAAAAAGTAAAGAAAAACTGTAAACTAGCAACAGTAACTTAAAAAAACTTTAAAGTGCAGAAAACTGTAGCTTAACAGGCAATCAAGCTAAATCACAAAGGTTAAAATCCTTCAAAACTGGATTCCTCCTCTTCATCATCTGTATGCCCAAACAGAGCTTTAGCTGTATCTGATGTGAGGGTGTCAGCATAGACATTGCCATCATCACTGAGTTCGCAAATGATATCATCACTGCTGTTGGTCTCATACAAGGCACAGAATATTGTGTGTTAAATAGTTCAGTGGCATACAGTTCTATTCAGCTGCCTACTTTCTACCTCTTCGACTCAGCCACGCATGTAGACTGAGCTGAAGCACCGCCCCTTCCAATAGACAGCAGAAGACGACTGGAGACTATGTGCATTTGAGTATGAATTGAGTATAAGCCAAGTTTGGGTTTTTTGACACAAATTTTGTGCCCCAAAACTTGGCTTATACTTGAGTATATACGGTATGTAGAACAGTGCAGAAGAGATAGACAGAAGGTAAGACACTTGCCTTATGCACAATTGACCCTAGTTTGATCCTTGGCATCCCATCTGGTCTCCAACTATGGCCAGGAGTAATTACTGGGCATCGCTAGGCATGGCCCCCCAAGGAATCCCCCAAGCATGGAAGTTTTTTTTATGTGCTAATTACCTGTTTATATATCTTTAGTAAAATAACCTTTTCCTTTACTGTTTTTATTTCTTCCTTTTTTATTTTTGGGCCACACATGGTGATGCTCAAGGCCTACTGCATTACTCTGTGCTCTGGGATCAATCTTGGGACCATATGGGATGCTTGGTTGGCCTGGTACAAAACAAGCACCCTACATGCTGTACTATTGCTCTAGTTCTGATTAATTCATTTTCTAATTCAATTTTATATACTGTTTTGAGATTTTTTAAAACCAGTTATATTCTACATACACATATTTGTCAGACATGTGGTTTGCAGACAGTTCTCACCTCATCTGTATTTAATAATTAACATAATTCTCTTTATGCAATTATTGAGGATCAAGAAGTCTGTAATTTTTTAAATATACTTTATTTAAAGATCCTGTATCACATAGTTGACATAGTAATACATTCCAGAAAAATGAGAGCAAAATTATTAAAAAAAGGAATAGAAAACAAATATAGAAAGTACAACAAGCAAATCTGAAAATGACCTCCAATGAGGTCATTAACACATTGTTGGAAGGTTTAGTAAGCTTTAGTTACTAGCTGACCATTCTATTATTTCATTTGTTTCTGAACAGTTTGTGACTTCAGCTACCCATTGGCATCTAAAGGGTATATTCCTGTGCTGATGACAGTATTAAACAAAGTTGTTGACCACACAGTCTAGTGCAATTCAAAGCACTAGTACTGATACTGTGACTTTTGTGGAATATGCTTTCGACTCAGTTTGACCTCCTGGAAGTATGAGAAGTCAAATGGGAGGATGCCCACACTTCAAAAAAAGTCCTGGTGATTTCAGTCCCAATACTGGCATATAGAGAATCATAGAGTAGAGGTGAAGCAGGACCATAGGCAAAGTGCAGATATGGGCGATGGATGCAACAGGTTGGACTTCAGCTTGTGGCTTACCCTCTCTTCCCAAGATTGCCAACTTTCAGCTGTATGGCCATTGTACCTGTCATTTTTTATGGCTTGGTTTATGTCTCTTCAAGAACAGAGTGAGTCTATGGAGCTTGTTGGGAACAGACATGGCGACTGAGTTTTTCAAAGTCTTTAAATTTTATGAGGTTCAAGGCTTTTCCTTTCCATGTCCCCCATATTTTGGTGGGCCTATGCAAACAATATTTGCCACTCTAACACCGTTTTTACTGTGCTCTTTTGACTCTAACCCTTAAAAAAATACCCTTAAACTTTTTTTTTTTTTGGTTTTTCGGACCACACCCATTTGATGCTCAGGGGTTACTCCTGGCTAAGCGCTCAGAAATTGCCCCTGGCTTGGGGAGACCATATGGGACCTTCCTTGGCTAGCGCTTGCAAGGCAGACACCTTACCTCTAGCGCCACTTCACCGGCCCCACCCTTAAACTTTTGATGTTAACTTAAACTAATATGCATGTGCATGAAAATATAAAAAAAATACTATGCCTTCAATGTCTAAGGAGTCACATAAATCTTATGGCTTTAGATTGCTTTGTATACTGCTAAGAAATGTTATAATGTACTACAATCTGGGGACTTGTGGACAAAGTAATTGTACATGGGTTCTGCCTTATTTTTCTTAATGTTCTTTGACTGTAAATTCAATATTTAGGCATCAGCAAGGGGATTTCTTTTGAGAACTCTGTTTATGGGCGATTGTCCTTCCCCTGTAACTTTATGTTCTCTTTGCATCATTGCTCTCATAATTAAAAATAAAAAAATAAAAAAATTTTTTATGAGGTCCAAATTGTTAGTTCTTGGGCCTGAGAGATAGCACAGTGGTAGGGCATTTGCCTTGCACGCAGCCAGCCCAGGACAGATGGTGGTTTGAATACCGGCATCCCATATAGTTCCCTGAGCCTATCAGGAGTGATTTCTGAGTGCAGAGCCAAGAGCAACCCCTGAGCGCCACAGGGTGTGACCCAAAAACCAAACCAAACCAAAACAAAACCAAACCCCTCAAAATCCCAAATTGTTAGTTCTTTATATATACACATGCATGTATTTTTATTTTGTGTGTGTATTATGCCCAAGTATTCATATGTCTTTAAATATTTTACCTAGAAGCTTTATAATTCTACATTTTACATTTATATAAATGCTTGGTTCACAGGGCTCACTGCTGGTTGTGCTCCAGGACCATATGAGATGCTAGTGATCAAAACAGGGTATGCTGCATGCAAGGCAAGTGCCTTAACTGCTGCACTATATCTCTGACCTCTTTGTAGTATTTTTTTGTTTTTTGGAGTCACACCCAGTGGTGCTCAAAGTTTATTTCTGGCGCTGCTTCAAGATCACTCCTGATATTTTTGCTGACGGGACCATATGAGGTGCTGATATTGAACCTAGGTCAACCTAGAGAGCAAAGCAGGCTCTCTACTTGCTGTAATCTCTTTCCAGCCATGTAGTCAGTCTTAACGTCAGTCAGAATGATCATTACTTTAATTATTATCTTTAAAATTGTTTCATGTCTTTTAGGATGTTTTCCTTTCTATCTGAATAAGCTTATTTCAACAAAATCCTTTCTAAGATTTTGCTAGGCATTTCATTTATGCCTACAGAGTAATTTGGGTGATTTAAAAATATTTCACTATATTATGTGTTGCAGCCAACAACTATGATTTTTATTAAACACTTTGTAATTTTCAGTTTATAGATTATGTATTTTTGTGAGATCTGTGCCTGGTATTTCATTTTCCTTGAGTGTAGTATTTTAGGTTTCTTCATGCTTATTTTTATTCTATAGAAATGTGATTAACTTGTGTCAATCTTGTATCTGTACTCTTACAGAACTTGTTTATTAGTTTTAATTTAGTTTTTATTTTTCCATTGTAGAGTCTTTGTAATTTTCTAGATAGAAAGTCGTTTCAGCTGCAGACGAAGACAGATCCCTCCCACACCCACCCCACTTTCCGTCTTTTCCCTTTGATTTTCTTTTCTTAGCTTATTTTCTCAGTAGCGCTTCAATAACTGTTGAATACTACTGGTGAGAGCAGTCAGCCTTGCCTGTTACTTTATTGAGCTAAGTGGAAAAACACTAAGTGAGTTGTTAGTTTGTAGGTTTTATAAAAATAAATGTTCTCTACCACAGTGAGGAAATGCCCCTTTCGATTCCTTGTTTAGTCTTGGATTTTTGTTAGGAATTTTGTCAAATGTTTTCTTCTGGGGCCGAAGAGATAGCATGGAGGTAAGGCGTTTGCCTTTCATGCAGAAGGTCATCGGTTCGAATCCCGGCATCCCATATGGTCCCCCGTGCCTGCCAGGAGCAATTTCTGAGCATGGAGCCAGGAGTAACCCCTGAGCACTGCCGGGTGTGACCCAAAAACCACAAAAAAAAATGTTTTCTGCTTATTATATGATATTTTTGAAAAGGTTTTAGATAAATGTAGATTGTATTAGGTTATTTATTTATTTATTTATTTATTTATTTATTTATTTATTTATTTATTTGGTTTTTGGGTCACAACTGGCAGCACTCAGGGGTTCCTCCTGGCTCTATGCTCAGAAATCGCCTCTGGCAGGGGACCATATAGGATGCTGGGATTCGAACCGCTGTCCTTCTGCATGCAAGGCAAAACCCTACCTCCATGCTATCTCTCTGGCCCCAGTATTAGGTTATTTTCAAATGTTGAACCAGATCTCCATACTGAAAAAGTCCTAGCAGTATCTTGGTACTGGATTTTATTTATTTGTGTGTGCATGTATGTGTACATGTGTGTGTGTGCACACGTGTGTGTGTGTGTGTGTGTGCGCGCGCGCACGCGCAAATGTGAGAGCAATGAAAGACAGAGGGAATGGGAGAGAATAGGAGGGAAGAGGAGAGGAGGAGAAAATGATTTTAGGTTTGGGCCAAATTGGTTCTGCTTAGGGCTTACCCTGCTCTCTGCTTAGGGATCATCTCCTGTGCTGGGGATCTAGTCTGGTTCAGCTGTATGCAAGGCATGCTCTTCAATCTCTGTATCATCTCTTCTGTCAATTTTTTACTTTTTTTTTTTTTTTTTTTTAATTTCTGGACCACACCCAGCGCCGCTCAGGGGTTACTCCTAGTTCTGTGCTCAGAATTCACTCCTGGAAAGCTTGTGGAACAAAATGGGATGCCAGGATTTAAATCTGGTTTGGCTGCATCCAAGGCATCTCTCTGATCCCCTTGTTAATATTTTATATACAGTTTTTATATCTGAGACATTAGTCTGAAGTGTTTGCTCTTGGCTCTGTGTGTGGTTTGAGAGACAGTATTGACATTATAAAATGATCTGCAAAATGTTCTTTTTTTGGTAAAAGATAGAGTAATTTTGGGATAAATTCTTTAAATTTGGAGGGGGGCTTTCTATAGTGCTCAGGGTTCTGCGTTCACTCCCTGTGATACGTGATTAGGGTTTGCTGGTTAGGTAATCTGACCTGGTGTGACAGTAATTCTCACTGCTGTCACCCCACTCATAATCACATGGAGGGCCTTCGTGAGGTGCTGGGGATTAAACATGGGATCTAGAGCATAGAAGTCAAGTCTTCTAGCCTTTTGAATTATCTCCCCCATCCACTTCTTTAGATATTTTTTGTAAAATCTTCCAGTGAAACCATCTAGGCACGGGGATTTCTTTTTTCTTACATTTGAAACCATGAATTTACTTTATTTAATTGCCATTAGGCTGTTAAGACATTTTTTTCTTTTTAAAGAAACTCCATTTTATCAAATTGTAGAACTTCTGAGTATAAATACTCCTATTTCCAGGACTGGAGCAATAGTACAGTGGGTAGGACAATTTGCCTGGCATACACTGGACCATGTTCAATCCCTGGCAATGTATATGGTCCCCAAGCACTGCCAGGAATAGTTTCTATGTAGAGCCAGGAGTAACCCCCTAAACATTGTTGAGTGTGGCTCCAAAACAAAACAAAGTGTTGTTTCTTTATTGTTCTTTTGGTAGGTACAGATCTGTACTACCAAATCTATTTCATTCTGATATTTTGATACCTGTCTTTTTGTCATTCCTTCTAGAGAAGAACCCTCCACACACCCCACCCCTTCATTATTTGGCATTCTGCCTCCTTTGCCCTCCCAAAAAATATTCTGGGCCCCCAAATTGTACCCAAGCTTTCTGCAACTCCCTTATTCTCACTCCTCAGATATATTCTGTGTCTTCTGATATTTGGGAACCATTGTTCTAAAGTTTTGCTTCACTTTAAGTTTTTATTAAGATTTGGTGGTGGTGAGGTAATTATTTGGTCTACTCCTGGCTGTATTCAGAGTTTATTCCAGGCTCTTTGCTCAAGGCTGACTCTTGGTTGTGCTCAGAGTACCTACCATATGTAAGTCCTCCTCTGTACTTTCCCTCTCTGTACTATTCCCTTAACCCTCAGAAAATCACTGTGAGTCTTTTTTCCCTGGCCATTTGCTTCACTACTTTAAGAACATTTTAATTTCGTTTTGGGCCATATCTGGCCACACTCTGAGCTAAGAGATCATTCCTGGCAGTGCTCAGGAAACCTGCTGGGGGTTAAACTTGGTTTGTCCTCATGCAAAGAAAACACTTTTTTCCCCCCGCTGTACTCTCTGGCCACGATACCTTTATTTTTTTGCTTAGTTTGTATGTTTTTGGGCCACACCCAGCTGTGCTCAAAGCAGGGCTGTGGAGTCAGTAGATAAATGCTCCGACTCCTCAGTTTTTTGTACTTTCGACTCTGACTCCAGGTACCCCAACTTTTCCCTGACTTCACAGCTCTGGCTCAAAGATTACTACTGGCTCTACATTTAGGATTACTCAGGGAATGATATGGGATGCTGGGAAAGAATTGGGTCAGCTGTGTGCAAGGCAAGTTCTTTTTTTTTTTTTTTTTTTTTTTGCATTTTGGGTCACACCCGGCAGTACTCAGGGGTTACTCCTGGCTCTGCGCTCAGAAATCACTCCTGGCAGGCTTGAGGGACCATATGGGATGCCGGGATTCAAACTACAGTCCTTCATGCAAGGCAAGCACCCTACCTCCATGCTATCTCTCTGGCCCCAAGGCAAGTGCTTTTACTCGCTGTACTATTGCTTCCCAACCCCCAGCTGCTCTTAATTTTATTGAATCCTATTCTACTTTTTTTGCTTGTTTCACTTTTACCAGTTTCTTGAGTCATTTTGAAGCCAGCCTTTTCATGTAAGCAGTTAGTGCTGTAAAATTTCCTCTGGGCTCTGATATGCATTCCATAAATTTTGTTATATTTCCTCTTTCACTGGTGTATTCTTTGACTTATATATGATTTAGTATGTGTTAAAATTCCAGAAATTTACATCTTACCTTTCCAATGTTTATTTCTACTTGAATTTCATGATAGAGTTTCTCTGAATGATTTTGGTTATTTGAAATTTGTTTGTTTGGTTTTGGCCCCAGATTTTGTTTATTGGGGTGATTGTTTCATGGATGTTTTTCAAAATGCATCCTCTATTTTTCCCCACTCTGTTGCTTACTATCTCTTCTGTTTAAGGCTTTCTTTATTCCTACTCTATTTTATTAGTCTCAAGCTCTGTTGGGTTGTATACAATTGATCATTACTGCTACTTCTTAACCTTAGAATTTGATGTTTATTTTCCTTATTTTTTTGTCTCATATTCTAGTTGACATCAGTACTTCTTTTTTTTTTTTTTTATTTTGGTTTTTGGTTTTTGGGTCACACCCAGCAGTGCTCAGGTTACTCCTGGCTCCACGCTCAGAAATCACTCCTGGCAGGCTTGGGGGACCATATGGGATGCCAGCATTCGAACCAATGATCTTCTGCATGAAAGGCAAATGTCTTACCTCCATGCTATCTCTCTGGCCCCAGGCATCAGTACTTCTATTTTACTGAATTAAAAATTCTGTTTTTTAAGTGAAGCAAGATAGTTTTGACTACAACTCAGAAAAATGTGAGAGAAAGAGAAGAAATACATATTTAGGAGAGAACCTGAACTTTTCTAGAGTGCTAATCCAAGCAAGCAAAGATTATATAGGAGGTGGGGCCAGAGAGATAGCATGAAGGTAAGGCGTTTGCCTTTCATGCAGAAGGTCATGTCCCATATGGTCCCCCGTGACTGCCAGGAGCAATTTCTGAGCACGGAGCCAGGAGTTTTCCCTGAGCACTGACGGGTGTGACCCAAAAACCACACACACACACGCGCGCACACACACACACACACACACACACACACACACACACACACACACACACACACACAAAAAGGTTATATAGGAATGTGGATGTCATTTTACTTAAATGCAGCTGACTGGGGTTGATTCCCAGCATCCCACATGTTCCCAGTTGCCCAGAAGTGACTCCAGAGTGCAGAGCCAGGAGTAACCCTGATGTGGCCACAAAACAAAACAGATACATAGAGATAAGCAAGGCAGATACATGTTCAGAGAAGAGTAGAATTGAAGAGCAAGCCATCAAGATAGTTTTATTGACACTTGGAAAGATGACATTTAGAAAGATGTGAGGGAAGAGAAAGGGAGAGTATGAGTTCGAGAGCACACAGGTTTTGTCCAGAGTGGTAATGGGCAAACAGAGAAACGGACAAGTGAGATGTGTCTAATGGGGGAACACAAGCTTGAAGAAGAAGCTTGACACCTATAGTTTTAAATAAAATTTGCTTTTTCTTCTTAAATAAGTCACTAGTTTTTACGGTGGCATTATAATCTATACTTAAATCAGTAGCAGATGGATCTTGAAATATTATCACTCCCAATTTGAATATAATAATGTATATTATTATTTCAAGTATCTTACAAAACATAACTCTAGATAAACTTAGAATGAATTAAAATTAAAAGATTTTTTTAACTGGTATTTATTAAATGGGAAATTTCTGTCTTTAAGTAGTGTCATGGGACACACGATTAATACAACTGCAGTATGACATCAGACAACAGATGTTTAATGTAGACATGTTATAGGAGTTAAGAAAATTAATGATCAGGGCTGGAGAGAACACAGTGGTAGGACCTTGCACTCCCGAATCAGGACGGACCTGGATTCAATTCCCAGCAACCCATATGGTTCCCTGAGCCTACCAGGAGTGATTTCTGAACTCAGAGCCAGTAGTAACCCCTGAGTATCACTGGTTGTGGCCCACCACACCCCCCAAATTAATGATCAAAGAGTGCTCAGAATTAATTTCTATGGTCTTATGAAAATATGATAATGAGTGATAGGTGGAATGCAAAAGGAAATTGAACTGCATTTAAAAACACTGTATTACGGCGTTTGCCTCGCAAGCAGCCGATCCAGGACCAAAGGTGGTTGGTTTGAATCCCGTTGTCCCATATGGTCCCCCGTGCCTTCTAGGAGCTATTTCTGAGCAGACAGCCAGGAGTAATCCCTGAGCAACGCCGGGTGTGGCCCAAAAAACAAAACAAAAAACAAAAAAACACTGTATTAGAGTATTGCTAAGAGAAAAAGAACATGGAAGGAGAACAAGAAGGACATTTGACATTCTGAGAAGGGAGTAGGATTATGCAAAATAGAGAAAGATTTCAGACACTAGGAAATAAATAAAATTGGGAGGCAAGAGCGATAGCACTGGGTGGGACATTTGCTGCTTTGCACGCATTGGAAAAACTTAGTAGCTTATTAGAAATAGAAAATTTCAGAATTGGGGCCGAAGCAATGGCGCAGAGGTAGGACATTTGCCTTGCATGCGGCTGACCCAGGACGGACCTCAGTTCCTTCCCCCAGCGTCCCAAGCCTGGAGTGATTTCTGAGCAAATAGCCTGGAGTAACCCCTCCCCTGAAGGTCACCGGTTGTGGGGGCTCCCCCCAAAAAAGAAGAAGAAAAGAAAATTTTGGATTGTCCAAGGACTACAGATTCTGCATCAATATTTGTATATGTATTTTTTTTTTTTTTTGCGATGCTCAGGGGTTACTCCTGGCTGTCTGCTCAGAAATAGCTCCTGGCAGGCACGGGGGACCATATGGGACACTGTGATTCGAACCAACCACCTTTGGTCCTGGATTGGCTGCTTGCAAGGCAAACGCCGCTGTGCTATCTCTTCGGGTCCTGTATATGTATTTTTTACCACACCTGAATTTACTCCCGTTTTACTACTAACTCAGCACTCAGAGATTACTCTTGGTGGGCTTGGGATTCGATATGGGGTGCCACTTATCAAACCTGGTCAGCTGTTTGCAAGGAACATTCTTTATCCATTATACTATCTCTCCAGACCCTGTAATATGCATTTTTTTGTTTGTTTGTTTTTGGGTCACACCCAGTGGCACTTGGGGGTTACTCCTGGTTCTTTGCTCAGAAATTGCTCCTGGCAGGCTCAGAGATTAAATGGGAGGCTGGTATTCCTGGATCAGCTGCTTGCAAGGCAAACAAACGCTGTGCTATCTATCCAGCCCCTGCATTTTTAACTAGAACTCAAGTATGTGTAAATTCCTTTTTTTTTTTTTTTTTTTTGGGCCACACCTGGTTATGCTGAGGGGCTCCTAGCTATGTTCTCAGAAATTGCTTCTGGCTTAAGGGACCACATGGGACGCCAGGGGATTGAATCGTGGTTTGTCCCTAGCATGCAAGGCAAATGTCCTACCACTCGCGCCACAGCTCCAGCCCCAAGTATGCAAACATTTTATAAGCCCTAGTTTGAAGAGGAGTTAAGGCTGATTTTGTTTAGATCCTATACTAGTCCTGTCACAATGGAAACTAAAGATTATGAAAGACATCAAAGGAATAAAATTAATAGGCTTTAGGGGTTAAGGAGATTATCAAAGCGTCTGACTGTATGCAAGTATGTAGAAGTCCTGAGTTCATTTTTGGCATCACATGGGTGACCTTGCCTCCAGCACTGTTGTACCCAAGCAGTTCCCAGCTGAATACTAACTGGGAATGGTCCTCTGGCTCCCCAGAATAATGCTTGGGAGATCCTTCAGAGTAAACAAAGAGATGTAATGAATAGAATTTTTTTTTTTGGGCCACACCCGGCGGTGCTCAGGGTGACTCCTGACTGTCTGCTCAGAAATAGCTCCTGGCAGGCACGGGGGGGGGGGGGGGGGGGCACGGACGACGGACCATATGGGACACCGGGATTTGAACCAACCACCTTTGGTGCGGGATCGGCTGCTTCCAAGGCAAACGCCACTGTGCTATCTCTCGGGGCCCTAGAATTTAATGACAGTTGAGCAGTACATAGAGAATGAGTGGAAGTGCCCAAACGAAGATAATGATCAAGTTTTGCCACTGGTGTACTGAAAATTGGTTGGGCCATTGACAGGAAGTAAAAGATCTGGAAGGAATTTAAAACTGTTTTTTTCACTACGTGGTCTACACAGTTTTGTTTACAGAAATCAGTCAATAACAATATTAGAGGAAATCTTGACAGGAATTAAAATAAACATAATTCCAAAGTCATAAACAGCATTTTTTACATATTACCCTGTTTTCTTAATCTGTGTCCTTGATTTATGCTTTTGGTTTTTAATATTTTAACAGATTTGTTTAGATGTTATTTCCCTTATTTTAATTATTCCACCCAGCAATTTTTTTGAGCTGGCAGAGTTCAGGGTTTACTTTTGGCAGGAGCTTCAAGGAGCATATGCCTTTCCTACTTTGCTACAATATTTCTGGACCTGATTTTTCCCATTTAAAAATGCATAGCACCTTCACTCAAATATTTTAAAATGCAAATTAATGTGATTTGATTATTTGCAATTTTAAATGGTAATGATTAAAATGTACCAGTTACTTAGTACAGGGGTTAATGTGTTTGCCTGGCATGCAGTCCTTTGCCCTGGCACTGCATGGTCCTCTAAGCAGGGAGTCAGGAACCATCTTTAGTGTGCTGGGTGTAGCCTGACTCTGCCTCCCCTAAAATTGCTTCTAATACTTTAAAGAAAATGCAGACTATTGCAGCTTTTGCATGAGGAATTTGGCAATAGTTATCAAAATTAAAAATTGCACATACTCTACTTGATCCAGCAATTTTATTTCTAGGTATGTCTTCTACAAATATACTAGCTTTTGGTCAGTTAATCTACAGCTCATTTTGTCAGATTTACCAGTGTCTTATATGTGTATTGAGGAAAATATTTTTCTAAGAAATATGACTAAAATTGTTTTATTTCATGGGAGAACTTTTTTTTAAAATATATTTTTTATTTAAGTAACATGTTTATAGTTGGATTACAGTCATCACCAGAACACCCCCCCTTCACCAGTGTAACATTACCCCCTCCCCCCTTCTCATCCCTTGCCTGTATTCGAGACAGGCATTCTACTACAGTTATTTGTTTTTAAGTTCAGTTAAGTTGTATATTTTTTCCTTAAAGGATAAGAGTAAAAAAATATAGTAAAGGTGTGATAGTGGTAATTGCCGTTGTTTGCATAGGTCCAGAAAAATGGGGAAAATGGACAAAAATCCTTGACCTGATTACAAAAGGCCTCACCACAGAAGTTTATTGGCATAAGACTGACTCTGGGTTCCAGGCATACCAGTCCGTTCAACTCGAGTCATTCTCAAGGTCCCGGTGAAACTTTTTCACACTTTAGCTATTGTTGGTATCAGATTCTTATATTTAAAGACTCTGGATTCTGTGCATTTCTTTCATCGATGTCAGTCTGATGTGGAGCATCCTCTAGTTTCAGCATACCATTAAATGTGGAGCGATCTGCCCTGCATGCAGACTGTTGCTGAGTCGTCTGGGTGTTGGGAGCACTCTTTGGAGTAAGTCAATGCCAAAGCAGTGGTAGGTCTTCTCTGGTAGAGGCTTGGATCCTGGTAATGTTATAGACAATTGTGGTTGTTTCCATAGATGGTATCCATTGTTCAGGTGTGTGTGGGCGATGCCCATTCTTCTGAGGCCTGAGCCAAATCATTATGCCAATGTTCAGGGTAAAAGGCCTAATTACATTACCAAATTTGTGTTCCCATCTCTATTAGATAAGAACTTGTTTTCATATGTATTATTTTCCCATCTTACATGGGAGAACTTTGTAAAAATTATTCTAGGCACTGCAATTTAAAATATTGATTATGACTGTTGTTGTTGTTGTTATTATTATTATTATTATTATTATTATTATTATTGGTCTTTTGAGCCACACCTGGTGGAGCTCAGGGGTCACTTCCTGGCTCTGTGCTCAGGAATCACTCCTGGCAGGCTCAGGGGACCATATGGAATGCTAGGGTTCAAACCCAGGTAGGCTGCGTGCAAGGCAAGCACCTTACCTGCTATACTTTTGCTCTGTGGGCCCCCCCCCCCCAATTTTTGGTCTGATAATGACAGTTATATGCATAGAACATTCTAACACTAGTGTCAGTTTCCCTGCACCATTGTTCTATGTCTCCTGCACCCCTAGGCCCCCTTCTTCCTCTTCCCTCCCTTATGTGATAGTCTGTCTCATAAATTACAATTCTCAGTTCCTTTTGCCTTTGGACATTTATTATTTTCTTTTTTTCTTTTTTTTTTTTTTTTTGGCCACTCTCGGTGACACTCAGGGACTACTCCTGGCTATGCACTCAGAAATCGCTCCTGCCTTGGGGGACCATGTGGGACGCCAGGGGATCAAACCGCCATCTGTTGTAGGCTATTGTGGGTAAGGCAGATGCCTTACCACTCCGCGCCATCACCCCGCGCGCCCCCCCCCCCATTTATTATTTTCTTACAATATGTCTATATATACCACTATGAGGCAAACTTTATGTGTCTGTCCTCCTCTCTCCCAACTTCACTCAGCATTATATTCTCCAGATCCATATATGTAGCAGCAAATAATATAATTTCATCTTTTTTTTTTTTTTTGGTGTGTGTTTTATGGGTCACACCCGGCAGTGCTTAGGGGTTATTCCTGGCTCCAGGCTCAGAAATTGCACCTGGCAGGCACGGGCGACCATATGGGAGGCCAGGATTCGAACCGATGACCTCCTGCATGAAAGGCAAACGCCTTACCTCCATACTATCTCTCCGGCCCCATTTCATCTTTTCTTATATCTGCGTAATATACCATTGTATACGTACACCATAGTTTTTTTTTATTTGTTCTTGAATTTGGGCCACAGCCTACTATGCTCAGTATTTACTCTTGGCTCTGTGCTCAGGTATCACTTCTTTTAGGCTAGCGACCATAATGGCGTGCTAGATATTGATCTGTCCACGCAGCAGCAAATTGCTGAGTAATATTTCATTTGTATATCTACTATAACTTTTTGTTTTTGTTTTTGGGCTACACCTTACTGTGCTCAAGGTTTACTCCTAGCTCTGTGCTCAGGGATTACTCCTGCAGGGATTGGGGGACCATAATGGGATGCAGGGTATTGAGCCTGGAAAGCATGCACATTAAGTGTTATACCCTCTGTACTATCTCTTTGGCCTTGTACCATAGTTTCTTTATCCAGTCATCTATTTTTGGATAATTGGATTGTTTCCAGATTTTGACTATTGTGAATAATGCAGTGAACAGAGGAGTGCAAACGTCCTTACTGAATGGGGTTTTTGGGCCTGTAGTATAAAATGTGGAGAAGTGGAATTGCTGGATCAGATTGCTCGAAGCTCGATGTCTAATTTTTTGAGAACTGTCCATATTATTTTTCAAAAGGATTGAACCAGTCAACATTCCTGTTATCAGTGGAAGAATGCCCCCCCATTTCTGTTAACATTATTTTTTCTTTGTGTTTTGATTTGCACTTCCCCAATAGGTGATGTGAGCATTTGCATTTTTCCATAGTCCCCCTTCCTTTTAAAATTTTTTTCTTGCCCTCCATTTTTTTTGGTGAGGATTGCACCTATTGTTGCCCAGGCTTACTTCTGGCTTTGTGCCCAGGGATCACTGGTGGGCTCAGAGTACCATATAGGGCTTTAGGGATTGAACCCAGGTCTAACATGTCCATGACAAGCACCTTGCCCATTGCACTATTGCTCTGGCCCCTGTATGTCTTTTTTTTTTTTTTTTTTTTTTTTTGAGAGAGAGGGAGAGGGAAGAGTGAGAGGACTAGAGAGGGAGGGAGAGGAGAGAGGGAGAGGTGGGGAGAGAGGGAGGAGCTGGGGAGAGCCCCTGTATGTCTTTGAGGAAGTTTCTGTTTATCTGTTCTTTTGTCAGATGAGAGGTGGGCAAATACTTTCTCTCAGTTTGTGGAGTGTTTAATATTTTCCTTGTTTCTTTTGCAGTATACAGTTTGTTAATTTGATATCCCATTTATTCATCTTTGCTTCTGTTTGCTTAGCCAGTGGCATTGGATTTTTTTTTTTTTTTTTGGTTTTTGGGCCACACCCGGTAACGCTCAGGGGTTATTCCTGGCTATGTGCTCAGAAGTCGCTCCTGGCTTGGGGGGCCATATGGGACACCGGGGGATCGAACCGCGGTCCGTCCAAGGCTAGCGCAGGCAAGGCAGGCACCTTATCTTTAGCGCCACCGCCCGGCCCAGGCATTGGATTATTAAAGATACTTCTAGATTCAGTGCTATGATTGCTCTACTTCGTATGTTTTCCTTAATATAACATGGATTCTGGTCTAATTGTAAAGTCTTTAATTCATTTTTATTTGCCTTTTGTGCATTAGAAAGGTGTTAGTAAGGGGTCTGATTTTGCATGTGGCTGTCCAGTTTTCTTAGAAACATTTGTTGAAGAGGCTTTTCTTGAGGCCCGGAGAGATAGCACAGGGGCGTTTGCCTTGCAAGCAGCCGATCCAGGACCAAAGGTGGTTCGAATCCCGGTGTCCCATATGGTTCCCCGGGCCTGCCAGGAGTAACCCCTGAGCACCGCTGGGTGTGACCCAAAAACCAAAAAAAAAAAAAAAAAAAAAAAAAAAAAGAGGCTTTTCTTGCTCCACTTCTTATTTTTTTTTCTATTTTGCCAAAGATTTACTGTGTATACATGAGCATTGTCTCTGAACACTATTCCATTTATTATCTGAGCATCTGTCCTTGTTCTAGTACTACACTATTTTGATTACTGTATCCTTTTAAGTCAAATATAATTGTAAATAGTATAATTTAAAATTGGATCAGGAGAAGTTGGTCATCTTCTTTTCCCCTAAGATTGCTTTGTCTGTTCTGTAAGTTTTATTATTCAGTATAAAATTTCACAGCATTTATTTTGTGCTTTTAAAAAAATGTCAGGGCTATTTTTCTAAAGACTTCATTAAAGTTGAGTGCTTTCGGCAAGATCATCATTTTTTTTTTTTTTTTTTTTTTTTTGGGTTTTGGGCCACACCTGGCGGTGCTCAGGGGTTACTCCTGGCTGTCTGCTCAGAAATAGCTCCTGGCAGGCTTGGGGGACCATATGGGACACCGGGATTCGAACCAACCACCTTTGGTCCTGGATCGGCTGCTTGCAAGGCAAATGCCGCTGTGCTATCTCTCCGGGCCCGCAAGATCATCATTTTAACAAATTGATCGTTCCAATCTTTGGACGGGGACGTTTTCTCACTTCCTCATGTCATCTCTTATTTCTTTAATTAGTGATTCATATATTTCTTTGTGTATTTTATCACCTCTTTTGTTAAGCTGATTCCTAATACTTGATTTTCTTAGGTACAGTTGTGAATGGCCTTTAAAATTTTCTGTCTCCTATTTCATTATTTGTTTATAGAAAAGCCATGAATGTCTGTGTAAGCCATGGATTTCTGTATATTGATTTTGTAGTCTGCCACTTTACAAGTCTATTATTGTTTTTGGGAACATCTTTTTGCAGTCTTCAGGGTTATTATATCATCTGTAAAAAGTGAAAATTTTGCTTATTTTCTAATCTTGATGCCCTCCCTCCCTCCCTCCCTCCCTCCCTCCCTCCCTCCCTCCCTCCCTCCCTCCCTCCCTCCCTCCCTCCCTCCCTCCCTCCCTTCCTTCCTTCCTTCTCCTCTCCTTCTCCTTCTCCTTCTCCTTCTCCTTCTCCTTCTCCTTCTCCTTCTCCTTCTCCTTCTCCTTCTCCTTCTCCTTCTCCTTCTCCTTCTCCTTCTCCTTCTCCTTCTCCTTCTCCTTCTCCTTCTCCTCCTCCTTCCCCTTCCCCTTCCCTTCCCTTTATTCTTTTCTATTTTCTTTTTTTTTTTCCTTCCTAATTGCTATGGCAGAACTCCCAATACTTTTAACTAGTAGTAATGAGAATGGGCAACCTTGTCTTGTGCCTGATCTAAGGGGAAAGGCATTTAGTCTTTAACCACTGAAAATGATGTTTACTGTGAGCGTGTGATAAATGGCTTTAACTATGGTTGAAGGAAATTTCTCCAGCGCCCGTTTTAGCAAGACTCTTTTTTTTTTTTTTTTTTTTTTTTTTTTTGGGCCACACCCGTAAGCTCAGGGGTTACTCCTGGCTATGCGCTCAGAAGTCGCTCCTGGCTTGGGGGACCATATGGGACACCGGGGGATCGAACCGCGGTCCGTCCTAGGCTAGTGCTGGCAAGGCAGGCACATTACCTTTAGCGCCACCGCCCGGCCCCTTAGCAAGACTCTTTAATCATGAATGGATGTTGTATGTTTTGTCTTTATTGATATAATCATGTCTTATTTTTCCTTGTATTGATTATGATGTATTATGTTAATTGTGTATATTAAACCATCCTTGCATCCCTAGGATGAATCCTACTTGGTTGTGGTCTATGACCTTTTGATGTATCATTGGATATTTTTTTGTTTGTTTGTTTGTTTTCGGGCCACACCCGTTTGACGCTCAGGGGTTACTCCTGGCTATGTGCTCAGAAATCGCCCCTGGCTTGGGGGGACCAGATGGGACGCCGGGGGATTGAACCGCGGTTTGTTCATTGGATATTTTCATTAAATATTATTTGGATATTTTGTTGAATATTTCTGCATTGATGTTTATCAGGTATATAGGTTTGTGGTCTTCTTTATTTGTGATATTTGACTTTGTGCTTTTTATATCAGGGTGATGTTTCCTCATAGAAGCTTCTTGGTAAGATTAATGTTTCTAACTTTCTGAAAGTGCACAAAAAAAAGATTGGGAGCAGTTCTTTTTTGTTTGTTTGTTTGGGCTACACCCGGTAGCTTAGAGGTTACTCCTGGCTATGGAATGCCTGGGGATCGAACCCAAGACTGTCCTGGGTCAGTGGCGTGTAAAGCAAACACCCTACCGCTGTGCTATCACTCTGGCAGACGAAGGTCTTTTTTAATTATTTACTTATTGCTTTGGGGCCACACCCAGTGCTGCTTAGGGGTCACTCCTGATTTTGCACTGAGGAATCACTCCTGTGATGCTCAGTGGACCATATGGAATGCCAGAGATCCAAGCCAGGTCAGCTTCTGCAATGCAGGTGCCCTACCCTTGTTCTGTTCTGATTACAGTTTCAATTCCCTCGATGGTAATTGGCCTGTTAAGGTCCCCTTTTTCCTCTTGATTTAACCTTGAGATAAATATATCTATTTTTTATTGGTTTTCTTTCATTGATTGCTGAAGATCTAGTCCAGGCCTCTAGCATGACACCATATATTCATTCTAGTTCCTTGATCTCTCTGACCACTAGTAATGAGATTGTAAAGTGGAAAATTCTACTTGCATGTGACATACACATGATAGGCTCAGGGATCATATGGATGCCAGGAATTGAATCCTGGTTGGCCACCCTGCCCTCTATACTATTTCTGTGGTATAGGGCTATTCTCTCCCTGACTTGGGGAAAGTTTAGAATAATTAAAATTGGGGCCAGACTGGTTATAAGGCAAAGCACTTACTTTCCATATGGCTGTATTAGTGATGACTTTGGGATAAATCCCTGGCATCGAACATAGTCCATCTGACCAGTGTGGTTGTGTGGCTCAAACCCCTTCCCCCAAATAAGATTGGTTATTAGCACAATGAAACAGAGTGTCCCTGGAATGAAAGCCAGAGTACTATTGTCCTCTTGGAACAGAGTAGTGTTTTGTATGTTGTCCCTTTAGGCACTTAGTAGAATAAAACGATACTTTTATTTGACTTTGACAATCACTGTACTTGAGTCTGCCTCTTTGTCTACACTGTTCATTTAATTAAAATATGTACTTTAAAATTTTTGCCATATTCTGAATGGCATAATATATTTTTCAAGGAAATAAAAAGCCCATTTTTTTGTCATTTAAAAATGTATTTATATTTAACTAAAATACAAGTGCCATCTTTTTCTTTACCACTTTCAAATATGGTTTTTGAACAATTTTAGTTTTTTATTTCTAAACTCAATTTTAATTTTAATTAAAAAATTTGTCATGAATGCTGTTGGTTGAACCTAAGTCATGTTCATGTGATGCCTGCATGTTCTCATTGACCCAGTCCTGGCTCCAAAGTATTTATTTACTTATTTATTTTTTTGTTAATCCTTATTTATTTATTGATTGGTGTTTGAGCCATACTCGGTTACTCCTGGCTACGTATTCAGAAATCTTTGCTCCTGGCTCTGGGGACTATATGGGACGCTGGGAATCGAACCAAGGTTCGTCTTGGATCTACTGCATGTAAGGCAAATGCTATTGCTCCTGCCCTTGAATAAATATTTTTATTTACTTTTCTGTTTGTGGCTTTTGTTGTTGTTGTTGTTTGGGTCATACCCGGCAGCACTCAGGAGTTACTTCTGGCTCTATGCTCAGAAATCACTCCTCGCAGGCTCGGGAGACTGTATGGGATGCCGGGATTTCTTATCACTGTCCTTCTGCATGCAAGGCAAACATACTACCTCCATGCTATCTCTCCGGACCTGTTTGTGGCATTTTTTTTTTTTTTTTTTTTTTTTGGTTTTTGGGCCACACCCGGTAATGCTCAGGGGTTACTCCTGGCTATGCGCTCAGAAGTCGCTCCTGGCTTGGGGGACCATATGGGACGCCGGGGGATCGAACCGCGGTCCGTCTCCTAGGCTAGCGCAGGTAAGGCAGGCACCTTACCTACAGCGCCACCGCCCGGCCCCTGTTTGTGGCATTTTAAAGAATCTTATTCAAATCCTCAAGCCAAGAACTTTATTAAACCTTATTCTAGGTAAATTAATCTTTTCTTTGTTTTAATATTATTTTTGTTCACTGGTAAAGTTGTACATTATATGATTGTAACTCAATCATGAACAACTTTTTCTGTGGGGAAAAAAAACCCCCAACAAAACAACTGTATTATGAACAACCTCGTTACTAGTGTTTGTTTATTTATTTATGTATTTATTTATTTTTTGTTTTTGATCCACACCTGGCGGTGCTTGGGTTACTCCTGGTTCTTCACTCAAAAATTGCTCCTGGCAGGCTTGAGGGACCATATGGGATATTGGTTATCAAACCCGGGTTCGTCCTGCTTTGGCCGCTTTGGCCACTTTGGCCGCGTGCAAAGCAAATTCCCTACCACTGTGTTATCTCTCTGGCCCCTGACCATAGTGTTTAAATAAAAAAATATTTTTTTCCCTTTTCCTTCTCTTTGATACTGTTGAATAACCTGGGGTTGTGCACATTTGCTAGAGGTGCTAACACAGTCTTGGTGTTGTCCAGAAGTCATAGGCTTTAGTTGCAGTGTTTGGAATTACACTCATTTTGTAGTGATTCTTGAACGTGTTTTTCTGCATTTTTGGGAACTGTGCTGCTCACACAAGTTTCACCAGGGTTTACTGACTTGGTGGTGGTTTTGTTTGTTGTTGGGCTCAAGGGTTACTCTTGGCTCTGCTATCAGAAATTTACTCCTGGCAGGTCAGGAACCTTATGGGATAGATAATAAGATCGAACTGGGTTGGCGCTTGCTAGGCAAACACCCTAATGGTTGTGCTATTCCTTCAGCCCCAGTTGGTGGTGTTTGTACATCTTTAGTTGTGGTGCTTGTCAGATGTGGCACTCTTATTATATGTGGTGCCTATATGCACCTAATTATGGTGGCCAGAAATTGATTCAGTCTGGGGATCACAGCAAACAGCTGCCAGGGTCATATGTGGTGCACTGAGGATCTAAGTCATGACTGCAGGCTTGCAAAGCAGATAGATATTCTCAGTTACTGGACTATTTTTCTGGGTTATTCTTCAAAAGGTTCAACAAGGTAAAAGTTGCATTTGCACCTTCTGCAGGGAGTAGGACACCACCACCAGTGCTCATGGTTTACTCATGACAGTGTTCCTGGAAGTGCTTGGGGGAAGCATGTGCTAGGGATCAGATTTCCTGTGCATAGTGTTGACAACTTATCCTGGCCTTGTATTTGCAACATTTAAAAGATTTATTTGGAATGTTTTCAAATTTATCAGGTACATAATCGAGTGTTTTGCCCCTACATCCCTTGAATTTCTTTTGGAGCCAGTCATCTTGTAGTGCTATTTTGAAAGGAATTGTAGTGAGAAACATTTCTTTTTTTTTTTTTTTTGGGTCACACCCGGCGGTGCTCAGGGGTTACTCCTGGCTGTCTGCTCAGAAATAGCTCCTGGCAGGCACGGGGGATCATATGGGACACGGGGATTCGAACCAACCACCTTTGGTCCTGGATCGGCTGTTTGCAAGGCAAACACCACTGTGCTATCTCTCCAGGCCCGAGAAACATTTCTTATTGTCATTTACAGCAGGTTCTTGATTAGTAGGTGTGATTTCCAGCTCTCTAGTTGTAAGGACACTTCCTTAAGGAATGTCTACTAGCATTTGGGGTTGGAGAGGTTGTACAGTGGACAAGGCGCTTGCCTTGCTCATGGCTGACTTGGGTTTGATCCCCATATTGATCACCAGGAGTGATCCTTGAGTGCGGAGCCTGGAGTAAGCCCTGAGCATCTCTGGTTGTAAAACTCCCTCCCCACCCTAAGCAGACATAAATGTATACTTGTATGTAGGCTAGCTGAATAAGTATGTGTAAGGGGAAGTTGGAGACTTTACTGGGGGATATAGAGTCAGCTGGGCTGTCAGTCCAGTGCTAGGATCTGAGGATGTGGAGCTTCTCAGCCCTGCTGTGCCAGTTTTCACCACTCAACTCTCTCCAAGGCACTGTTCCCAGACTTTGTTGTAGGTTTTTGGGCCACACCTAGCAGCACTCAAGTTACTCAGAAATTAATCCTGGAAGGTTTGGGGGACCATTCACTAAGCCAGGGATAGAACTTGGGCTAGCTGCATGCAAGGCAAACACTATAACTGTTGTGCTATTGCTTTGTCCCCTAGATATTTGTTTTTGTTTTTGTTTTTTTGGGTCTCACCCGGTGACGCTCAGGGGTTACTCCTGGCTATGTGCTCAGAAATCACTCCTGGCTTGGGAGGGGGGGGACCATATGGAACACTGGGGGATCAAATCTTGGTCCGTCCTAGGCTAGCACGCACAAGGCAAGTGCCCTACTGCTTGGTGCCACTGCTCCAGCCCTCCTAGACTTATTTTTAAATCAAGCATAATCCTACTTTCCTACTGTTCCCAATTTCTCATCCACATACTAAAGGTTTACTTGTGATATAGGATAATTGTATTGAATATTTCAAGATTTAAAATTTTAGAACTTGCAGGAGATTTTACTTTCTCTTTCCCTCCCTTAATTTTTCTTAAGGGAGGGTGGGAATGCTTTATTCTCCAAATCTTCACTATCTGCCTAACAGAACCAAATTCTATGTAATAGAATATAAAGTGTAAATGTCAGAGCTTCAATCAGGAATGGATCAATAAGTAGAGGTTTTATTTATGGCCTTAAAAATACCTTTAGGGGGCCGGAGAGAGCATGGAGGTAAGGCGTTTGCCTTGCATGCAGAAGGATGGTGGTTCGAGTCCTGGCATTTCATATGGTCCCCTGAGCCTGCCAGGAGCGATTTCTGAGTGTAGAGCCAGGAGTAACCTTTAGTGCTGCTGGGTGCGACCCAAAAACCAAAAAAAAAAAAAAAAAAAAGAAAAGAAAAGAAAAGAAAAAAATACCCTTTAAGTCTAGAATAATTCACATTTGTGAAATGCATGAATCTTACATGAGCACTTAGTTATTTTGACACGTGTACACCTGTGTAACACATCTTTCTCAAGATACTTAACATTTCAGTCACTTTGCAAAATTCACTCATATCCTTGCTTACTCAGTACTTGTCCCAAGAGTCATTGTATTCTGATTTTGTTTTCATAGCTTAGTTTTGGCTGTTAATAGAATGTTTTATAAAAGGAATAATTTAGTGACTGGCATCTACTTAGCATAATGTTTCTGAGATTTGTCTCTTTTAACTATCAGCAGTGCATTTTTTATTCCCAAGTAACATCGTATTTCAGATATTTTTAAGGTGGAAGAATATAAAACTTGGGTGTATAGGGCATTGCCTATACAGTGCATTTATTAATTATTAGTTTTTTTTTAACCAAGCAATATCAACAATAACATCAGCAGTAGCAGCATCTGGTATTATTTTGGTGCATACTAGGTGCCTAAAAGGATTTGCTGTTTGGAAAGTACAGTACATGAACTTCAGTTTTCTAAAATCCACAGATGGTGAAAGACAGAGTAAACATTACTAAAATTGAAATGTTCAACACTAGAAGTGGAAGTGTATTTAAAGAAGGAGTAAGAACGTGGCCTAAACATCTAGTCTGCTAGTTGCTTTTAATAAATTGAACATATTTCTTGTCACTTTTTTCTTCGTATAGTATTTAAATATGTCCCAACCACATTTTTATTTTTATAGTAATATGACTTGAAAACTTAAAAAAATGGGCCGGAGTGATATGATAGCTCAGCGGTAGGGCTGACCCGGAACTTACCCTGTTCGATCCCCAGTATCCCAGATGGTTCTCATATGGCCCAGGACCCTGAGCGCCACCAGGTGTGGAGCCCCCTCCCTAAATTTGGGAGGCATCAGAGGTAGTTCTCAGTGTGTCTGGTTATCAGACTCTGGGGATACTTGCCACCATGCTAGGTCCATACTGGGACCCAAAAATTCAGTGCAGATTTTGCAGTACAGTTACTACAAGGGCAACTGGTGGTGCTTGGGTACCAATAGGCATGCAAAACTGAGACAAGCAAACGAGATGTCTTGTCAAGGAAGAAAAAAAATTTACCCCCCCTTTTTTCCCAGTAGGGGTCAGACCTGGAGATGCTCAGGAATAATTCCTGGCACTGCACTCAAGAATTATTCCTGGGGCCAGAGAGATAGCACAGCAGTGTTTGCCTTGCAAGCAGCAGATCCAGGACCCAAGGTGGTTGGTTCAAATCCCGGCATCCCATATGGTCCCCTGTGCCTGCCAGGAGCTATTTCTGAGCAGATAAGCCAGGAGTAACCCCTGAGCACCGCTGGGTGTGGCCCAAAACAAAACAAAACAAAACAAAAACTAAAAAAAGAATTATTCCTGGTTTTACTCAGGAGATCATATGGGGATGCCAAGATTTAACCTGGATTGGTGGCATGCAAAACACTCACCCTATCTACTGTACTATTATTCAGCCCTGAAAACTGCAGTTTTTCACTGGGTTACCTCCTCCTTTATGAAGTTCTTCCTTTCTAATTCGTTCGTGGTTGTTAATGATGTTGCTGGTGGTTTGGTAAAGTAGGGAGTAAAGGGAGGTTATCCCAGAAAAGACTATTTTACCTCTCCTTAATGCATCTTAACCACCAATTCTTGGGGAAATGCTTAGCCTAGATCAGGTAAGACTAAATCTTGACACAGACATTGTGGGTCCAATGCCTTTTCCTCATAGAACAGGAGGGGACTAAATGGTAAAGCAAGGTAGAATTTTGTTTTGTTTTTGTTTTGGGTCCACACCCATCTGTGCTTGGGTGATACTCCTGACTCTTAAGGAATTACTCCTGGTATTTCTTGAGGACTGGACTCTATGGGATGCTAGGGATTAAACCTGGGTTAATTAAACCTTACCCACTGTATTTCTGATCTCTCTGGCCCCACAAGATAAGTTTTTACTAAAAACTGATTTAATTTAGAAAGATAAGAAGGGAGAGAAGGAAGAAGTGTGTTTTCAAGAGAAAATACAGATTTCTCAAAAGTGGAAAGCAAAAAACAAAAAACAAAAAACCAAACTATAGTGAGATTCAAGTGATAGGCAAGCGAGACAGATATATGTTCAAGGAAGAAAACGGTTTTGAAGAGTGAAGCCTGTCCATTTCTTATATTTAAAATTAAGTTTATTTAAACTTGGAAGCAGCAGTTTAGAAAAGAAATCAAATTTATTTAAAATATGCTTTAGGGAATCCAGAGCAATAGTACAATAGATAAGATTCTTGCTTTGTATAAGGCCAATCTGGGTTCAATCCTCAGCACCACATATGGTCACCTGAACTTGCCAGCTGTAAGCCCTGAAACTAGAGCCAGGAGTAAGCCCTGAGTACCACTGAAACAAAGAAATCTGCTCTAGGGCCAAAGAGTTAGTAAGTTGAGAGGCACTTAGTTTGTATCCCACCATACCAGGTTTTCATCCTTGGCATCAGTAAGCACCCATAAGAGCTCTTGAGTGAGCTCAAAGCCAGGAAAAAAAACCCCAAACACCCCTTTGTTTGATTGTTTGGTTGAATGTTTGATCCCCTCCTCCATCTTTAATATTTGAGATGTCTTCTAAATCAGTTTTAATCACTTAATGCACCAGTATCAATTTGATATATAAGTTAGTGTCTTTTTTTTTTTTAAATCAAGAAGTCTGCTGCGAAAGCAGACTGTCTTCTTTTTTTTTTTTTTGGTTTTTGGGCCACACCCTGTGACGCTCAGGGGTTACTCCTGGCTATGCGCTCAGAAGTTGCTCCTGGCTTCTTGGGGGACCATATGGGACGCCGGCGGTCCGTCCTAGGCTAGCGCAGGCAAGGCAGGCACCTTACCTCCAGCGCCACCGCCCGGCCCCAGCAGACTGTCTTCTCATTCAAAGTGTAGTTAATACATTAGGGGAAAAATTGTATTTGGTGGGTAATAGCCTCCAGGACTCAGGAAGCCTGGCGCTCTTCCAGATCTGGCGACATAGTGCTTTAGTTTAGGCTTGTTCTGCTGGGGCCAATCAGGACTATACTTGACAGTGCTCTGGGGGTCTGTGAGGTGCTGGGTGTCCTGTCAAATTTAGGGCTCTTGCATGCCAGGCACGTGCATCAGTCCTTTGAACTCTAGGCTTGAAGAAACATTTTATTTTCCTCAGTGGCATAGGTTTCTATTTTTTTTTAATGTTTGAAACTATTTAAACACTGTAATTTACAAAGTTGTTCATAATACAGTGGTTTCAGATACTCAGTGTTCCAACACCAGTCCCACAACCAGTGTGACTTCCCTTCCACCACTGTCCCTGTCTTCTGCCCCATGCCTGCCTCTTGGCAGGCATACAATAATCTACAATGCTTGTTACAACATATGTCTCACATGGTGTTACTAAAGCAGTTGCCAGAGGATATACTAAGCTGTTAGGTGCTAGTTGAGTCTTACTCAATGAGCTTAGTAGGCTTCCACACAATTTTCCCATCTAATTTGCTGGGTACCTGCTGGGCTGTCAGTACTGTGAAATATGGAGGTGTCACTCCAGAACTCTGGAACAGTGGTGATTCAGCAGCTTTGCATCTTTTATATGTGGGTGGAAGTTGGCTATGAGTGGGGTGCTGGACCTTTTGCCAGATTGGAATTCACTCTCCCTTATCCCAAGAAGGAAGCTTTTTTAGTTGTTAATTTTTAGATTTTGATAGCTATTACTTTATAAGACTAAGATATAGAACCATTTATCAGAACTTTGGTTTATTTGCGGGGGGAGGGGGAGGTTGCCACATTGCTATGCTCAGACTCTGCATTCAGGAATCACTACTGGTGGTGCTTGAGGGACTGTATATGAGGCCACCTGGATTGAACCCAGGTCAACTGCATCGGGCACGGCAACCACCCTATCTGCACTCTTATTTCTTTGGCCCCTTTTATAGAATTTGTCCAGCAGTTTTACTGCTTGTTTCTGGAAACACTCCTCCCTCAACCCCCAAAATAAATCCCAACAAACCCAAATTGGTTTTTGTAAGAATATTAATTGTAATCTAAGCGTTCTTATTTTGGGTCTGTTGAAATAAATTGAAGGAAAATATAATTTTCTTAAAAACATTAAAATAACTTGGCTGGAGTTAAGTGTTGTCCTACAGAAGAAGATAGGGTGTTTGCCTTGCATGCAGCTGACCTGGGTTCAATCCCTGGCATCCTTCAAAGGATCCTTTGGTCCTTCGAGCCTGCCAGCATCAATCTCTGAGTGCAAAGCCAGGAGAAACCCCTGAGCGCTGCTGGGTGTGGCCCCAAAACAAAAAAATAAAAATGAACTTATATACAAGATTCTCCAATAAAGTATGATGCCTGGCATATACCATATAGAAATATAGGATGACCTATCTTCATGGGTTTTCATAAATACTGTCTAAATTGGAGATCAGCAAACTATAATCTGCAGACCACATCCTGTAGTGATACATGAGTATTTAATGGCTTGTATGTTGTTAAAAGGTTAAAGAAGTAAAAAACAATTAAGCAGTCAAGCTTGTATGTGGCTTTCAAAAATTTTTTGTCAGTCTGATTGAAATCAGAGAAGACTAATAAATGTTCACATAGAACTGTTACAGGTCATTTAGATTTATAGTAAAAGTAATATGAATGAATACAATGAGTACAGATGGGATGTTTGTTACTACATTATAGTAACTTAATTTGAAACAAATGTTTTAATGAGGGGACTGATTAAATTATAGTACATTTATGTCATAAACTATTACATATTGAGCATTATCTATGTTTTATGCAGAGACATTGATAGTATTTAGCAGGGAATCAGTTCCCTGTGCTTAGTGATCCTTTAACAAAATGCTCATATACAAACAAAAAATACACACACACACACACACACACACACACACACACAAAGTGTGCAGTTGATGTTACGCAGTGTCAAAACTACTGAACACAGTTGGCTGACAAGCTTTTTTAACTCAAATTGTTGCTTTTGGGGGAGGAATTTCTAATTGTACTGAACTTAAATGATTGACTTTGGTAATTGAACAGTTAAACTTGAGAGATTAAAATCTCAAAAGGGGATTGTGGGCTGAAGTGAGAGTACAGTGGGTAGGCCGTTTGCCTTCTACATGGCTGACCCGGGTTCTATCTCTGGCATCCTGTAAGCTTTCCCCGTGCCCATCAGGAGTGATTCCTGAGCCCAGAGCCAGCAGTAACCCTTTAGTGTACCAGGTGTGGCCCAGAGATAAACAAACAAAAAAACATGTTAATATATCAAACAATATTTGGAGTTTGGTAATCTGTTGAAATTTAGAAGTCCTTAGATATAATCAAGAAAGTAGAACTGTGATAAAAAATATCCATGCATTATTTTTAGACACTTAATGAGCTGAGCATGTAATTATAGCCCTTCATTAGGCTATTCAGAGAAAAATAGTAAGATTTTTAAGGTTTATTCCAAAAAAAAAAAGTTAACATTTATAAAATAAAACTTATTTCCTTTCTCTTTGGTAGTGTCACTTTGAGAGAATTTTGACTTTTAAGACCATGAAATCTAGGGGCCAGAGCGATAGCACAGAGGTAGGCCCGTTTGCCTTGTCTGCGGCTGACCCAGGACGGACCTCAGTTCGATCCCGGGCATCCCATATGGTCCCCCAGGCCAGGAGCGATTTCTGAGCGCATAGCCAGGAGTAACCCCTGAGTGTCACGGGGTGTGGCCCAAATCCCCTAAAAACAAACAAACAAAAAACACCAAAAAAAAAAAAAAAAAAAAGAAATTCAGCCTAAAATGATGCCTTTCTTTTATTTTTGCTTTTACTCTTTCTTTTTTTTTTTTCTTTTTGGTTTTTGGGCCACACCCGGCGGTGCTCAGGGGTTACTCCTGGCTGTCTGCTCAGAAATAGCTCCTGGCAGGCACGGGGGATCATATGGGACACCGGGATTCGAACCAACCATCTTTGGTCCTGGATTGGCTGCTTGCAAGGCAAACACCTCTGTGCTATCTCTCTGGGCCCTGCTTTTACTTTTTCATGACACATTACTGAATTACAATTCATACAAAGTAACTTGTTGACTTTTTACTTGTTTATAGTAAGTACACTTGCACCAGAGTTTTCTTGTGCCCTTCTCTTTACTGAGAAGTAACCATTCTGATTTTTACTCAGCTTTGCCTGTTCTCAAACTTTATATAATTTAATCATGTGATCTTTTGTGTTTGTCTCTTTGCTCTCAAAATATATTTTGAGAATTTGATATATTTGAGAATTTATTATAAAAAGATTTTGATATGGCTAGTTTCTGTTGTGGAGTCCATCCTGCTGTTCATGCACATTTGAATTATTCCCTTTATTTGTGTAGAGGAGATCTATTATGAGTATTAATAGATATTTAAATTATTTCCTTTATTTGTGGAGGAGGAATCTATGATGAATATTCTTTTTGGGGGGGGGGGTTGGACCTCACCCAGTGACGCTCAGGGGTTATTCCTGGCATTGCTCTCAGAAAGATTGCTCCTGTCTTGGGGGACCATTTGGGATGCCGGTGGATCGAATTGCAGTCTATTCTAGGTTAGCATGTGCAAAGCAAATGCCCTACCACTTGCCCCACCGCTCTGGCCTCATATGATGAATATTCTTTTTTTTTTTTTTTTTTGGTTTTTGGGCCACACCCAGTAATGCTCAGGGGTTACTCCTGGCTATGCGCTCAGAATTTGCTCCTGGCTTGGGGGACCATATGGGACACGGGGGGGGGGGGGGGAATCAAACCGCGGTCCGTCCAAGGCTAGCGCAGGCAAGGCAGGCACCTTACCTTTAGCGCCACCGCCCGGCCCATATGATGAATATTCTTGCGCAAATCTTTTTGTAGCAGATGAATAGATTTTCTTTGGGTATACAAATAGAAGAGGGTTTCTGAATGGGTTATATTTAACCTTATTAAAAATTGTTAATTTCTTGGGGCCGGTGCGGTGGCGCTAGAGGTAAGGTGCCTGCCTTGCCAACGCTAGCCTAGGACGGACCGAGGTTCGATCCCCTGCGTCCCATATAGTCCCCCAAGGAGCGACTTTGGAGCACATAGCCAGGAGTAACCCCTGAGCATCATTGGGTGTGGCCCCAAAACCAAGAAAAATAAAAAATAAAAAAATTTGTTAATTTCTTAAAGTAGTACTATTTTTACTCACATCAAAATATGGCAATATTTTTGATGTTGAATTGTCCATCCAGTGGTGCCCTGAGAGGTTATTCCAGGCACTTGCTCGGGGGTTGCTTCAGGCGATGCTGTGATGGAACCGTGGGCTTCTGCAGGCAATCTCCTCAGATCAAAGGCAACTTTTACCCTTTGTACTCCTTCCTGGGTCTTGCAAAGTTTGAAATTCTATTTTAGTGTGCCTCTCATGCATAGAGTGTTTATTTAATATGCTTTATATAAACTGTCTATAAGCCCAAGGAAAATAAGCCAGTGTCATGCTATAAATTTGTTTCAAAGTTAGTTATACAGCTCGTGGGAAGGTTTTGGCACCCAGCTTCCTATGATTGCCCATCATTTTCTTTCTTTCTTTCTTTCTTTCTTTCTTTCTTTCTTTCTTTCTTTCTTTCTTTCTTTCTTTCTTTCTTTCTTTCTTTCTTTCTTTCTTTCTTTCTTTCTTTCTTTCTTTCTTTCTTTCTTTCTTTCTTTCTTTCTTTCTTTCTTTCTTTCTTTCTTTCTTTCTTTCTTTCTTTCTTTCTTTCTTTCTTTCTTTCTTTCTTTCTTTCTCTCTCTCTTTCTCTCTCTCTTTCTTTCTCTCTTTCTTTCTTTCTTTCTCTCTCTCTCTCTTTCTTTCTCTCTTTCTTTCTCTCTCTCTCGCTCTCTCTCGCTCTCTCTCGCTCTCTCTCTCGCTCTCTCTCTCTCTCTCGCTCGCTCTCGCTCTCTCTCTCTCTCCTCTCTCTCTCTCTCTCTCTCTCTCTCTCTCTCTCTCTCTCTCTATCTCTCTCTCTCTCGTTTTGTTTTTGGGCCACACCCGGAGACACTCAGGGGTTACTCCTAGCTATCTGCTCAGAAATAGCTCCTGGCAGGCACGGGGGACCATATGGGACATGGGATTTGAACCAACCACCATAAGTCCTGGGTCGGATGCTTGCAAGGCAAACGCTGCTGTGCTATCTCTCTGGCTCCTGGCCATCATTTTCTAATGAATGTTTGAATATAAGTTTTGTATCATGGCCTGAAGAAACAGTTCTGTTTGTTCAACTAAAAATACTTGAGGACAAACTGTTTACTACTGCGGAAATTTTTTTATTTCAAACCAGTTTTACACACTGCTTTAAAAATCACCTTACTTGGGGGGGCTGAGCGATAGTACAACAGATAGGGTGACTAGTTTGATATCTGATACCTCATATGGTACCAGAGCCCCATGAGGATTATCTCTGAGCACTGCCAGGTATAACCCCAAGGCCCCTCCCAAGAGTATTATGCTTGTGCTCGCTTTGGCAGCACATATACTAAAATTGGAACGATACAGAAAAGATTAGCATGGCCCCTGCGCAAGGATGACACGCAAATTCGTGAAGCGTTCCATATTAAAAAAAAAAAAGAGTACTATGCTTGTGAAAATTATAATTTGCATTAGTTTTCATTTTATAACATGTTCATGTAGTAGTAATAATAGTAAAAAACAAAATTTTTATCTATGTGTTTTCCTTCCCAGTAAATCACATATTAAATAATTATGAAAAGATTCCCCACCTCAAGCCTGAGTGCTATGAACTTTAGTAGAGAAAAACTTGGAGTGCAAATGCTTCACATTCTTATTGATTCTTAGAATTGTAAGCTTTATTGATTACTGCTATTCTGGTGATTTTTGTAGTTTTATCTCAGTATGTTTTTTAAACTTGCTAAATACTAGTAGAACTGAACTGTTTCATTTTTCTTCGTTGCCTTTTTTTTGGGGGGGGCACATCTGGTGATGCTCAAGGGTTACTCATGGCTACGTGCTTAGAAATAGCTCCTGGCCTGGGGGATCGAACCAGGTCTGTCCTAGGCTAGCTTGTGCCACCGATCTGGCCCCTTTATCCATTAACTTTTATTCATAATCGTAAAAATTTTAAGTACTGCAAATATAAGCGCTCACTTTTTTTTTGTTTGTTTGTTTGTTTTTTGGGCCACACCTGGTGATGCTCAGGGGTTACTCCTGGCTCTGGGCTCAGAAATCAGGAACCATATGAGACACCAGGGGATCGAACCTCGGTCTGTCCTAGGCTAGTTCATAAGGCAGGTGCCACTGCTTCGATCCCAATAAGCACTCACTTTTGTTTGTTTGTTTTGTTTTTGGGCCACACCTGGCAGTGATTAGGAGGTTACTCCTGACTCTGTGCTTAGAAATGACTCCTGGAAGGTTGAGAAATCATATGGGATGCTGTGTGCAAGGCAGTTGCTCTACCCACTGTGCTATCGCTCCAACTCCCAAGCACTCACTTTTGTAAGACCTTCAAAAAAGTGTTCAGGACCACTTTCTGCTACAATCTCCAAGCAACTGGTCCTGACAGTTCAGTGTTTGCCTTACCAGCATGTTGCTACTTGGGTTACAGCTGTGCTAGGGCTCAGTAGCAATTTCTACAGCTGCCATTGAAATTCTTGTGGGGGCTACCTGAGCCAACCGTGGTAGTACTTGGAGGCCATATAATTTTAGGAATTGGGCTCAGGCTTTGCATATGTCCCCATCCCACTTAGATACGGCTATAGATTTCATCGCATGCACTAGTTTTAGGACAGTTAAAATCTTAAACATAATATATATATTTTTAAACTCTGCTTGGCCAAGTGCAAGGCAGACATTCCTACTTGCTCTACTATTGATCCAGCTCCCAAATCTTACATTTTATTTTGTAAACATTTGTCTATGGAGATCTTTTTCTGCGATGTTTTCTAGTATAATGTAGGTATATTGCATATCTTTTTGCTAATTTCTAGCAAACATCTTTTTTTTTTTTTTGGGGGGGGGGGGACACCTGGCAGTGCTCAGGGCTTATTCCTGGTTCTGTATTCAGGAATTGCTCCTGGCTGACTCAGGGGCACCACCATATAGGATGCTGGGAAATCAAACTTGAGTCTACTACATGCAAAACAAGTGGCCTACCTGATGTACTATCACTCCAGTCCGCAAACACCGTTTCGATACTATAATAAATGCTATTGTAGTTTTGCTTTCAGTCTTCATTGTATGTTACTGATATTTAGAAATACAGTGAAATTTTGTAGATTGGTTTTAAATCCAGTAATCTTGATAAATTCACTTAGTAGTTATAATACTTTGTTATGTTTTTGCCCATACCTGGCAATGCTGGGGACTACTCTTAACTCTACTCTCAGGGCTTGCCTTGTGTTCACTCCCAGTGATCAAACTAGGTCCTCTCCTACATACTTTACAAATACTTAGCCTGTTGAACTTTTTCTGCAGTCCAGAAATTCTAATATATCTGTTCCCTTGGATCTTCTATGAACTAAACCATATCATATGCTTACTTTCTCCTAATCTTAATGAATTTTTTTCCTATCCCTAATCCCCTTTTACTTTTTTTTTTTTTTTAAGAATTCTGGTTCTGGGGCCAGAGTGGTAGCCATCAGCAAGGTGTTTGCCTTGTGTGTGGCTGGCCTGGGACTGACCTGGGGTTGATCCCAGCCATTTC